>NC_056745.1:1167299488-1167376988 GCF_019279795.1 Protopterus annectens
CAACCAGCATAGTTAGCTGTGTCCCCTCTGGATGCTTATCATCACATCTTTTGAGTTTTTGCAGTGGAAAATCAGTTCTAAATTATTCCTGTCTATCATGGCACTATTGAATACCTTTTGGCACAGTCTCTGTTGCCATCCCATATAATTAGTACACTGTTACCAGAAAACAGGCAAAAATATATCATCCCATTTTTCTTCTTGTCACTTTATTCCTTAATTATCACTCTTACACCTTCTGTATTTTCTTTTCATTTTTTCAGGAATATGCAGGATTATGCATGGACTGACAAACTGGGTGAGTATCTGCATTTTTCTCAACCCTCCTGTGAAAATGTAATCCAGAGGACTGGAAGGGAGACTGCCCAATGATTAAGCATGGGATTCTGGAGAAGCTACACATATGTGGTCCTGGCCATGGAAAAGTGAACCAGCTCTCCATCTCTACACTGATATTAAGCAGTAGTTGAAGTTTGCTAGTGCTGTCTCCTTGTGATTTGTGCACTTGGAAAAGGCATTTGGCTGAGTATCCTGACATGTCTTGTAGGAAGTGTTGCAACACTACTGAGCCCAAGGCTGCTGCTACATGTCATTCAGCCCCAAGAACAGTGAGACCTGTGTACATGGTTTCAGGATGAAGATGAACACATTCACAGAGAGTACAGTATTCTGCTGGGGGGGGGGTGCTTGTCTCATGTTCTCTTTATGATTTTCATGGACAGAATATAACAGTGAAACCAGAGTTGGAGATGATTCAGTTTGCGCGTGTGAGGGTGGCATCTTTGTTGTCTGCAGATGACATTGCTCTTTTAATTTCAAGTGACTGTGAGCTCCAGTGCTTACTCTGCAGTAACCTACTGATGACTTGTTTGGTTTAAAAATCAGCACAACCAAACTCAGAGGTTATGGTTCTCTCCTAGAAATGCATACGTTGTGTTATATAGGTGAGAAGATAACAGGTACCCCAGGTGTAAGAATTTAAGTATCTTGAAGTCTTGGTCATGAATAAAAGAAGATGAGATTAGGAGACTGATCAATGCATGGACACAGTGGCAATAGCACTACAGGAATTGTACTGATCTCTAGTGGTGAAATGAGAGCCGAGTCACATGACAAAGCTCTTAATATACTGGGCAGTCTATGTCCTCAGCCTCACCTATGGTTATGAGTTTTGAGTAGTGACTGAAAAGATGAACTGTAGTATCAAAAATGGGGTTCTTTCACAGGGTAGTTGAGCTCATCCTGTATGGCAGAGTGAGCAGCAGTTAGTGAGTATCTCTGAGTGTGGCCACTGCTCCATCATGTTGAGAGGAATTAGTTGAGGTGATTTAGGCATTTTGTGAGGATGCCCCCTTGGTATCTTCTACTGTTGCTTTACCACGCTTGTACTATTAGGAAGAAACTGTGGCCCAGAATCAGGGCATGGAGACATTATCTGAGAATATTTGGGGATCCCACAGTATGGGTTGGAAGCAGTTGCTGGAGATTTAGAGGTTTGGTCTAACCAACTACGCTTGTTAGCACTTCAAGCTTCATAAGGACTAGTGGTTTAGAAAATGAATTTATATGATTATTCCCAGTGATCATTAAAGTAGTTCCTCATGATTATAAACAGGATAAAACTGGTACTGAAGAATAAATAAAAGTGGGTCCATCTTTCCCACAAATATTAATATTCACCCTTCTTGTATGTGTTACTTTTCAAAGTGGACTTTTGCCATTGATATATGAGATAGAGTAGGATTATCAATATGCATTTTCAGCTGAACTTGGGAAATGGATAGACTTTAAATGTGGATTGTTTATGAGACTTCTTTCCTTACATTATTAAAGATGTTATACTTAGTCACTTCAAGTTGGATATTCTTGGTTATTTAAGCTGGTTATATAATACGTAAATTTGAGTTGCTGATGATAGGATATGATAATTAAGCAAAAACAGACTCTGTAAGATATATTTTCTCCATAGTGCTAGAGTCAAATTTTCAAGAAGTTTTCTTCTAGCAGTCAGTTACAGTCCTTCACAAACTTCCATATTAGCAGTTAAAAAACTTCTTTAAGTCATCATCAGTCAGGCCAAAAGGAAGGAAAATGTAAACAACACCACCTAGATATTTTTGAAAAGTATGAAAAAGAAATATGGACATGGAAAAGAAAGAGAGATTTGATATGGTGCAATATTTATGCAAAGGCAAAAGCCAAATGAATTAACATAAAGAAGGCAGCCCCAAAGATATTCAAAGTGAAATACAGGCAAAGGGATCCAGATATGGAAAATTTCACAATAAAAAAAAAATATATCACAAAGAGGGAATGTAGAAAAGAAAATTAGTAAAGTAGATGTTGAAAAAATAGAAGTTGAAGTTACAGAATGCCTGCAAAGTGAAGGATTCGATGTAGAAAGTCTAACACAAGTTACATTACAGCATGATGGAATGAGGCCCCGATGTAAGGAGAAACAGGAAGATCAGGAGACATCTGAAGAAGAAATACGGACGCGGGAAAGAAAGAGATTTAATATGGTGTAATAACTATGCAAAGGAGAAAGGAAAACTAATCAATACAAAAAGAGCAGCAACAAAGATATTTGAGGAGATATACAGGCAAAGGAATCCAAACATGGAAAACTTTACCATGTAAAAAAGAAGAAAACAGAGGAAATGTAGAAAAGGAGATCAGTAATGGAGAAGTTAAAGAAATAGAAACTGAGGTCATGAAGTACCTCCAAAGTGAAGGATTTAGTGTAGAAAATCTAATTCAGAAAACACTACAACAGGACAGCGCAACGGAACTCCAAATTAAGGGGAAACCAGTGGATTAGGAAGCAATTGGTCAGTTGCCATATGAAGATATTTTGGAGCCTTCCACAGAAAACCAGTATAAACAGTCACTTGAAGCTGGACAGCAAGGGGAGGAACAGGAAACTGTGGAAACTCTGACACAGTTAGTGTTGAGAGATAGGCCAGTGAGTTCTCATATGACATAGCAATGGATGGCACAAGGTGAAATTAAAGAGAATGTGCCACAGGAAGATGGCATAGAACTTTCTATAGAATGCCTGCAGGAAATGGAAAACAAAAAATGTACCCTCAGTTTAGAAGAAATCGAGCTAAGAGAAGAGTTGCTTGACTTAATAGAGATAGACATATTAAGATAAATGAAAGAAATAGACTGCAGAAGGTCAATAAAACCCAAAAAGTCAGAACTTTGATAAAACAAATGAACACAGTAATTAGGACTGACCATAGAGATTCATGCAATATAATATAAGTAAACAGGATATATTACTGTACAGCTAAATTAATAACTGATAAAGTTCTACCACAAGAACACAGGGTAGTGAAGGAGAGAAAGAAGAGAAATTGAATCCCATCATGGACATATCAAATAGAGAAAACTAAAGCAACTAAGACAAGAAGTAGCACTATTAGAAGAGTATAGAAGAGGGAACAGATCAACAAAAATACTGAGAAAGACAGCTGTGATAAAAGCAATGTGCAGTAATAGAACAGATCAGAATCTATCATGCATTATCGCTAATAATAAACTAAACATCTCAGCAGAGGCAGAAAAAGTCAGAAGACACATAGACAAATATAAAGGAAAAGTACAAAATAAGCAATTTATTGATGATCCAAAAAAGTTTTATAGAGAATTGGGAAATAAGGTTAAAGGAATTGAAAGACCACCAAAAAAAGAAGATCCTGTGGAACATAACAAAGATGCTAAATGGATAGAAGAAGTAAAAGAAAGAATCAGAAGTTTAAAGGTACAGGATATGAAATGGGATGAAGTAACAATCAGAGAGATTGAAACAAAGTTAAGAAAAGCCTCTAAGTGGAAAACCCCAGGCCCAAATGCAGTACCTAACTTCTGGTTAAAAGTATTAACATCTTTGCACGAAGATTTAGCCACGAGTAAGAATTATTTATATGTGCACCCCGAACAGACACTAATCTGGCAAACAACATGAAAAACAATGCTCCTACTTAAGAGTGAACCTGCAAGGTACCCTAAAAATTATATACCAATAACTTGCCTTTCAATGACATATAAACTATACACTAGAACTGATGCTGACCCAGTTTATAGTCATTTAGAAGAAAACTCAATTATGGCAATAGAACAAAAGGGCAATAAAAGAAAGTCATATGGAACAAAGGATCATTTGTTGTTAAATAATGTCATAGTGGAGAACTGTAAAAAAGGGGAAGAACTTAAGTATGGCATGGATTGACTACAAAAAAATATTTGATAGTATCCCACATTCATGGGTAAAAGAGCGCTTAAAATGTATAAGATACACCCTACACTGATTGACTACATTACAGTGACCATGAAACAGTGGCAGACCACTTTGCAATTAAGCCATGGTAAAGGACATCTTTTTATTCCAGGGATAAAAATCCAAAGGGGGATATTGCAGGGCAATTCTCTGTCACTGCTGCTATTCTGCCTTGCCCTTAACCCATTAAGCTGTCTACTTAACAGATTAGGCCATGGTTATAATTTGGCTCCAAGAAAACAACAAAGTGCAAAGACTTCTCATCTTCTCTTTGTTAATGATTTGAAACTGTATAGCTCATCAGATGAGGAACTGAAAGCACAACTGCAAGTTGTCAAAACTTTTTCAGATGATATAAGAATGTCATTTGGTTTTGATAAATGTGTGAAAGCAACCTTTAAAGCAGGAAAACTGCAGCAACAAGAAAACATCAGTTTGGGACAAGAATGTGATATAAAAGAACTTGAGCAAGAGGGAGTGTATAAATATTTGGGAATTGATGAAGGATCAACAATAAAACATGAACAAATGTGAATAAAACTTAGTAAGGAGTATTTCAGAAGACTTAAATTAATCCTGAATACAGAGTTGACATCTAGGAACAAAATCCAAGCTATAAACCAATTTGGTCTTCCTGTCCTAACTTACAGTTTTAGAGTGATTGACTAGCCCCAAAATGTGCTGAATAGATTAGATAGGAAAACAAGAAGGATGCTTCATGCTCACCAAATGCTTTATAAAAATCAATGCATACCAATATTATATATTCCCCGATCTGAAGGAGGGATGGGCCTTCTTGAAATTGATTACATGTATAGATCTGCAATCATGGGACTCCACACATATCTGGTGACCTCACAAGACCCAAACATAGTGAAAGTTTTGAAACATGAGGAGAATAAATCTAAGATGACTTCCCTGCTTAGGCTAGCAGAAGCATATCGGCCTCAAGCAGGAATGGAAATCAAACCACAAGTAGATAAAAATCAAGCAGCAACTGAATGTGCCAAAAAACAAAAGAAAGAATATAAAGTGAAGGACCAGATGAGAAGGCAAGAAATATAGAAAAAGCATAAATATAATTGCAAGTATAGAAAACTTCTGGAAGAACCTTATGCTGATCAGGAATGAATGCAGGAATGGCTAAGGAAAGGCAAATTTAAACCAAGAGATGAAAGGTTAATATTGGTGGCCCAAGATAGTGGGTTACATACACGTTGGTTTACAAAGTCCATTGAACATGTGGGAGAAACAGACAAATGTAGGTTTTGTAAAACAGAATTGGAAACAGTTGCACACCTCATTGCTGGTTGCGATATACTAATGGCAGAAGGACTGTATACTGAAAGGCATAATAATGTGGCAGGACTGTTGCACTGGGGATTGTGCAAACATTATGGTACTGAAGTGGCTGAAAATCACTGGAAATATGAGCCACAAAGCATCATAGAAAATGATGAAGTCTACATCACATGGGACCATCCATTACCAACAGTTCAAAAGATAGATGCTAGAAAGCCAGATATTGTAGCCCAGGAAAAGATGACAAAAGTAGCATTGATCATTGAAATCAACACACCTAGTGACTACAGTGTCCTGTGTACAGAGAGACTCAAAGTCATAAAATATCAGGATTTGCAGGCAGAAACAAGAGCAATGTGGAAGAAAGATAACCAGATAGTTCCAATAGTAGTAGGAGCAACGGATCTTATAAAAAAGAATCTATAATTGCATTTAGGTATGTTACCAATACATGTAACTCCATATGAATTGCAGGAGGACTAGGCACATTGCAGGTGCTGTGAAGAGCACTACTGGCTGACATCAAAGAGTGAAACAATACTAATTCCATGAACTTAAATCGTACTTTGACATAGGAATGGGGTCCATTCCTGTCCCGGTATTAGAAACCCAAAAGATTTGGAGAAATTAAAAAAGGAAACTATTATACTGGGCGTCTGTAACCTAACACTGATATTCAAGAACCAATGATTTGTATGAAAACACCTCAGAGCAGTATTCTGTAATCCAAACAGTGAACACACTACTAGACCAAACCCACAAAGGAGTAAACAAATCTTGTTTGATTGATTTTTTCTACCCATGTAGGTTCACCCTCCCATGATTCACTCTTTCTTTGTCAGACTCTGCACCATCTCATTTCTGTAACAAAGTTACAAAGAATCCATGGTCTAGCATGGCACTAACATCCTTTAAATATTACTAAAGAGTCTGTTTTTCTCTCTCTATGACCTATCACACCAAGACTGGTCCTGTATTCCATATCAGACTAGTTGCAGCACAAACATTCATTTCCTGAAAATCGTCTTTATTTCAATTCATGTTCTCTTTATTAATCACTAGGCACAACAAACGTTGCTAAACTCTGTATCTTACTTCTGAAGTGAAAAATTACATTCATGGAAAGAATGAAGCCTGGAACTCTTTTAAAACTAAATTAAAAATAATATGCCAGAGTAAAACAAACTTTCAAAGCACTGCAGATGAGTTTTTGCAACTATACAAATCCTTTTGGAGTGACGTTAAAATTTTACATGGGAAGTCTGACATTCCACCCTTCCCTAAAACTGACCTTGGCTTAAGTCTACCTAGGAAATCCCATGAGGCTTAAAGCATATGTGTTTTATCCCCTGGACAGGCTTTAACATCCTGTCCAACATAACTACAAAGGATTATGTTTTTAATCCTGCCTCTGATACTATAGGTCTGAACGGTGGTGTAATAACACTCTTGTGTAACTTTGGGATCACAAAGATTGTCGGTATTGAAGGTTTAGCAATTTTTCAAAAATTATAAATATCAACATCTAAATTGTGTTGTAATAGGTTCATAGGTTCATAGGTTCATAGGTTCATACTAGGCTATCTGCCCTAGGGCATTTATAAGCCTAGCCAGAGTGTGTGTGGCTTTCACCACCCCTTAGGATGAGAATACTATACCCATTAATTTGCTGTGCCTCTGTCCAGCAGTGATACAGAGATGATTCCGATCTCCCATCCACTCGTCAAGATTTCTCTTGAACAGAGTCAGTGAGGGGCTCTGCCTCACATGGACTGGGATTCTGTTCCATAGTGTAGGGAGTCTCTGGGTGATGAATCTGTCCTATTTATATCCGTGTTGAGGTTTAAGTCTCTCTCTGGTGGATTTGGATTTTTGAGGTGGAGCATGTCCATTAATTCGGGTTGGACATGGCCTTGTATGTCAGGCACAGATCACCTCTGAGCAGATGGTATGAATAGAGCTGGAGTTTCTTCAGTCGGGCATCGTATGACATATGTTTGAGCCCCTTTATCCTTTTGTTGAGGAACTTTTGGGGTCTTTCCAACTGCTGCAGGTGTCGGGTAAGGTACATTCCGAATGGGGCGTTGTACTCAATCATTGGTCTGATAAGTGAAGAGGTACAATGACCTCTCCTGATCTGGATGTGAATCCCTTCATGATCAGGTGGGCAATGTAGAAGGTCTTCCTAACCACTTTGGCAATGTTGTCAACTTGGGTCCCCAGGTCCCTGATAACTTCTTCCGTGTTTAATGGATTACCACCTATGTGGTAATTAGGGGTTACCTTGTTTTTCCCAAAGGGTATGACTATACATTTTTTGGCATTTAGCTTAAGGCCATGGCTCTGGCACCAGTTATCCATTTCTATGAGACCTTTCTTGAGGATGTCTGTGTCTGATGGAGTGTCAATTATGGTGCCCAGTTTGCAGTCATCTGCAAATTTTGTCAACCACAATCCCCTATGTTTGCCTGCACTTCAGAAAAATAAATGCCAGGACTGATGTGGGACAGAGTCTGACATGGCACCAGCAACTCTAACCCTGTGTGTTCTGTCCTTGAGCCAGTTTGCAACCCATCTTGTGACATATGGGTTTACATCTAAGCTGGTGAGCTTTTCTATGATGCCTAGGTCAAGGTAGGCTGTGTGAACTGCCTTACCCTCATCAATGGCCTTAGTGACTGTTTGAAAAAGTTGACCAAGTTCAAGAGGATCTGCCCTTGACAAAGCCAAATGGGTAGGATCCAGTGTCTGTAGGTCCCCAATGTCTTTATTTATGAGTTCCATTATGATCCTCTCCATAGCTTTGCAGACAAGGCGCTTATGGGCGGTATTCCAGGGTCCGTAGAAGCACCGCCTTTGTGGAGTGGGACCACAGTATTCTTTGGTACGTATCCTGTAGTAAGGCTAAGATTAAACAGCAGCCTTATGTGTGGGTTTAGTTCCTCATTGAGTTCGTGTAGCACACACGGGGACACCGTCCGTCCCATTGATGCTGTGTTTTTGCTTTAGAGAGAGCTCTCACCTGGGCATCTGAGATGTTTGGGAGGCTAGACTCTGGTGGGATAGATATTTCTCCTTTTGGGGAGGGGAGGAGAAATTTGCACTGAACCTGTCTGCCAGTATGTTGGCAATGTCTGTGGGTTCAGTGATTTTTTTATCATTTTGGACTAATTCTGAGCATATCTGGGAGTTTCCACCCAGGTTTCTAACATAGCTAAAGAAGGCTTTATGATTGTCTTTTGTGTCATTAGCGATTTTTCTCTCAAAGTTGGCCTTGGATGATTTTATGAGTGAGAGAAGTATACTTTTATACTTTTATGAGTGAGAGAAGTGGGAGAAGTATACTTCTTTCAGGTATAAATCAATTTTATTTATTTATTTTATTTTACATTTGTTGACTGGAATAGTCCGACTGGATACATGTCCATTTTCAGCGGAGGCCCGGGGAGAAAAGCTCCACAATAATAATATAATAAATAATAGTAATAGTACAATAATATTCCAAGAGAGAAAAGGATATAGATACACTATGTCAGAGAGTTCACCACAGTAGGAACTCATAGACATATGCAAAACGTTAACAGAGTGAAAAAAGAAATAGAATCAGTACACAAATTTAAAGCAAATTAGGGAAACAACAGTATAGAGAAATGTTAAACTCAGCAGGCATAATTGTACATTAAGGTATAGCACACCAGATGAGTGGAGTATCTGCTTGCTGATAGACTTCTAGCTAAGAACAGACAAAAAATGTTGAATTGAGTTAGTCAGGGTTTAGGCATGGACAGTGCCAGTTAGCCCTTAAGTATTTTTGAGGCCTTTTTTAAATAGGGGAAGAGATAGTTCTTGGGTAAGGTTAGCAGGAAGAAGGTTCCAAGTTTTACCCACTGAGCTGGCAAATAGGGAATCACTTGCTGTATTATTGGATTTTAGGGTTTGGACTGATAGCTTGTTGTACGAACAAAGTGGCCTGATAGAATTATGTGGGCTAATAATACTATTAAGGCTTGGGGGTTTTGTCTGGATGGTTAAGTATTTTGTGAGCTACTGTGAGCTGGTTAAGCTTTAGTAGGGAAGGAAATTCTAGCCAGTCAAGTTCAGTTAGGTTTTTGCAGTGGTGCGTCCTATATGCCATACCTGTGGCAAATCTAGCTTTATGATAGTAACAGGAAGATAGTTTGCCGAGGTTAGCTTTAGAGAGGTTTGAAAATACTGGTGAGGCATAAAGGAGAGTGGAGAGAAGATGGGTTCGGGCAATAGCACACCTAGCATAAGGGGTTAGGAAAGGTTTGGCCTTATAGAGGAATCCTATTTTTTTGTTGACGGACTTAATCGTATGGTCTATGTACGCATCAAATCTGAGGTTAGTTAGTTATAATTACTCCAAGGAGCTCAGTTTGGTTGTCAGGAGAAATGATTGTACCATTGTTAGATTTAATAGTAAATAATGGAAGAGTGGATCTAGAGGTGAGAGAGAAAAGCAGCAGCTTGGTTTTGTTCGGATTCAAAAGAAGTTGTCAATCAGTTAGCCAGTTTTCTATACTGTTAAAAGTATTCTGGGTTAGGAATAGCAGATTGGCTGGTGAGGTGAAAGACCAGATCAACGTGGAATCATTGGCATATTGGATACATTGAGCCTTTGGGATAGTAGTATGAAAGTCATTTATGAAGATAGAGAAGAGGAGGGGACCAAGAATGGAGCCCTGAGGGACTCCTAAGGTGACTGGGAAATGTGATAACAGTTTGTCCTGCCATAAGACAGCCTGCTGTCTACCCCATAGATAGGACTGAAACCATTGCAGAGAGTGATTGTCCGGGTAGACAGCTTTCAGGGTACTAAGCAAGAGTTGATGATTGACCATATCAAAGGCCTTAGAGAGGTCCAAAAAGAGAGCAGATGATAGCATGTTGTTGTTGCAATTAAGATTGATAACATTGGTGAATGATAAGAGGGCTCATGTGGTGCTGTGGTGTGGTCTGAAACCATGCTAGGACTCTCTGAGAAGTTTATTGTGGTTGAGGTAGTCCATAAGTTGTATGTGGACACACTTTTCCAAAAGTTTTGCTAGAGGTGAGAGAATGGCTATGGGCCTATAGTTTTACAGTTCTGTGGAACTACCTCCTTTATGTAGAGGTATTACATTTGAAATTTTCCAGATGGATGGAATGGTTGGCTCGGAAATGGATCTATTAATGAGGGTAGAGACTGGGATAACGATGGCATCAGCAGCTAGTTGCAGGAATTCAGCTGGGAGGTGATCTGATGCTAGGGCAGTGGGTTTAAGTTTTTTGAGAAGGGTTCATATAAGGGTAGTAGGGATAGGTTGGAAGCTAAAGGAGAAATGGGTTGCAGGAGGCTTTGAGCTATCTGATTTGTTATTTTTGGTATGGCTGGGAGGGAGTGGGTGAGGGGGGTTAGGCTTGGTAGTAGTAAGTTGAGTGGCTAGTGCCTGGATAGTTTCTGTAAAGAAGCTATTAAATGTGTTCGCAATAGCCACTGGTGTTTGGTCAAGGGCAACTGATGGGGTGGGAGTAGCAGTACGACCTGGGTGAAGGAGGTTATTTATTCCAGCCCAGAACTTTTGGGGTTTATTTTGGTGCTTTTGTTGTAGGTGGGTGTAGTAGTATTTTTTGTCTGATTTGATAGATTTTTAGTGTCATTCCTTATTTGACGGTATCTGATTAGGTCTATAGGGTCCCTCTAGTATTATGCGAGTGGACCAGGCCTTATTCCTATTGGACATTTTGGATTTTGTAAGTTTTGTTAGCCATGGAGCAATTCGAGTTTTGTCTCGAACGGTGCATGTAGGGGCATGGGAGTTAAGGATAGTGAGGAATTTAGTGTTAAACAAGGTCACAGCCTCATCTAGTAGAAGTCCTTTAAGTTCAGACCAGTTGACAGCTTTTCGATCTTGTAGAAAGTTATCTAGGTTAAGGTTTTTTCTGTTTCTCGTCACTTTATTGTATCCCACGTGAACTTAACTTATAGAAAATATAGCGTATGAACCACTGAACAAATGTTTGTCATTTCACCAGTATAACTCATATTATCAGAAAGAACTATTCCCCCTCCTTTTCCAATTTCATAAATCTTATTGTACTATTTATCTTTAGTTCTTGTAGTAAGTGATATTCTTTCTTACTTAAATTGTACCTAAATGTCCTCAGGTTTCCCATGGCATAATGTATATAAATTTATTTTTCACAAAAAAACTACACTGTGGGATTCATAACTGGCATTGCCAGACTCTTTCCTTAATTTGTTAGTACTACCACCAGATTCAGTTGTTGACCAATCAAACTGTATGTCAAAATTCAATTTCCTTTTCTATAGTTTAAATTCAATAAGTGTGTCAGATAAATTATCGGAAGCTGTAGGAACAAAGTTAAACCCTTTCTCAAAAAGTGAAAAGTAATTTTTATTCAACTCTAAACTACTATAGTTGTATATGACAAAGCTATTGCACCTAGCAATGGTTTTGTTGTGGTTAAAAAGAATGTCAGAAGAGATAGCACCTTGTTCGTTTATTTGTGCATCCATTGGGCTCTGTGCCTCCCTGTCACCTAGGGTATTGGACCTCATCTGAAACCCCCTCTGTGTATCTGACCATGTGGGGAATTCCCCATTCTGAGCTAGATGTTTTTTGCTCGCAAATCTCTCCAAATTATGGAGAGGAGGACAGTCCAAAGGGTCTGCTAGGTGATAATCAATTTGGTCTGATATATCCTGGTGGAATACATCTTCCCTAGGGAATGTGGGATTTAAATCTTCATTGTCCTGTGAATCCAAACCTGTATATGAATTCTGTGGTAAAAAGGTGAAGGCTGTCCTTTAGAAACATGTTTTAGATGAAAGGGGAATGCATTCCATGACTCATGTTGGAGCTTGTCTCTTAATAATTTCTTGTTTTTCCTCTCCCAAACGTTTGTAACATGTGAATCGACCTTAAGAAACAAGTCACTTGTAATAATTTCATTCAAATATTTTACCTCACTAAACAACTTATCAGTATTATCTTTGTTGTCTCAAACAATCATATCTAATAATTCCAAACCCTGTTTCTTGAACAACTCTACCAGATTACTATGAAATTTAGTACCTGGTATGATTCCATTTGGAAACTTAAAATAGCTCAAGCCTTTTGGGACCCTAACCGCCTTTATACATTTAATTCAAAATATATTATCTAATTGTTAACTATGCAGTCTCAAAAGTTTCTTTTCAAAATTGAAAATCTGATCTTTCAAATTGTTTTCACCAAAAATAGCAGTATGGTGATACTTGGCTACTAAAGTAAAATCTTTGTATAGCCAGTCATCAAAACTAAATTTCTCTGGTCTCAATCCATTAGCAACAGTTCGGCCCACATAAGGTAAGTTGTGTACAGTACCTTTCTTAAACTGGTGTCAGCTGCTATTTGGTTTGGCATTGGAGACAATATTATAACCCTTGGGGGAAAGGGAATCTCCTCAGATGTTTGCTTTTCTGTTAAACGTTGTTCATTCAGAACAACTGTGCTCCCAACAGGTCCAGGAGTTTTGTGCCAATTCCGTAAGCAAACCAATAAGTCTAGTAAGCTCTCCAGGACCAAGGTTCTGTTAGTGAAAATGTTACTCATACTGTCAGTAATGGAACTGTTGCACTTGCAAATGAACAAGCTCTGGCTTCCATTTAGGGTTTCCAACTTTCCACATAAAAATTATGGACACGTACGTGAAAGCAAAATGCAGTAGCCCCCCACGCAACCATTCAGGTGTCCCATTACTTGGCTATCTCTCCATTTCTCCCCAGTTGCCATAAATACTGTTCAAAACTCTGTGTGCATACTGTTTTCTGCTTTACTTCTACAATGATTACAGATATTGGGATTTAATGTAAAACTTTTATTTCAAATTTTACAGCAAAAACACTTATAGACATTTGCTAAACAAAGCAATACAGTTTCTCACTAAAAACAGACATAGCTTAAATACTTCTTTGCCTTTAAAACTCACATTCACTGAAACAGCATTGAAACCTACATTCAAAGAAATTGCATCTGGCCAGTGGTGGATTAAGTTTACCTTTGGGCTTTTTCAAATCATGGGCCCCTTGCACATATTTTTAAGGCAATGCAAAAGTTCTTTGATTCACTTTCCTGACTGTATATACAAGTATGCTACCTGCTGTGCTACTAACACTGCTTTAAAGTTCTAAACCACAATAGTGATACCATTTGCTAAACAAAACAGTTGCACATTGTAAACAGACTTAGCATGAGCAGCAGTAAACTTATTTTCCCTTGAAGCTCACAATTCCTTGAAAAGGTACTTGAAACTAAATTCCTTGAAAAATGCACCTGAAACTCAGTTCCTTGAGAAATGTAGCTTGGTAGTTGGGGTAGAGGATTCAGGCTCTTGTTTCCTGTAGCTAAGGTACAGGGCTTGAGCCTAAGCAAATTCGTAACCACCTGTTAAGCCTCACTAGGGCATTTTACTCTCTCATACACACCTCAAACTCAGTGCAAGACATCTGGACAAAGCCTAAAATCTAGCAATGTCAACCAGTTTTACATTCTACTTCTGAGACTCTTCCAGGAGCAGAGGTTTGATATCATTTTCATTTTGTGCACTGCACAGGACCATATTCATGTATCCTGCAATAGACTAGCATTCTGTCTAGGACTAATGCTTGCCAATAAAGCCCACTCCCTTCTGTCCCTCTCAGGGCAAGTACTCATAAGTCAATAACAATGAAGTAAAACAAACAAGAGGCAAACAACAAAGTAAAACAAACAAGAGGCAAACAGCAAATCAATTACTCATAATTTAGTCATCCTACACAAAATCTATGTAAGTAAAAGATGACATCATATCCTGTCTTGGAGCCCAAATGTATAAACACACCCCCTAATAAGTCAAATGTGCCTCAACATCCAAGTGAATCTGTGGGTAAACCCAAAGTCCTTATACAACAACTAAATCAGCAACTGGACCATTTGGAGCAGATTTCTTTATCTCAGTTATTAACACACCCCATTCCCTGCACATCGACCCAGAAGGACAAGGCCATGTCAAACCCTGAGCAGTTGGACATGTTCCACTTAAAGAAATCCCAATTCCTCAGAGCCACACACTCCAGGGATCTAAACCTTGTCATCACAATGAACAAAACATGCTGGAGGGATAGATTCCTGACCCAGAGACTCCCTATACTCTGGAATAGACTGCCCATACATGTCAAGCAGAGTGCCTCCTTGGCCCTCTTCAAAAGGAACCTTGACAACTGGATGGGAGATAGGAAATTCACCCCGGGGATCATGTCAATCACCCTGCTAGACAGGGGTTCAGGGAAGTAAATATTTAAATATTGTGGGAAGAAATATCCAGGGAATTGTTATGGCTAGGCTTGTATAGGCCCTAGGGCCGACAGCCTAGTACCACCCTATGAACCTATGAACCTATAAGTACCAGCAGCCTAGAAGCTTCAGTAAGAAAATCCCCAGGGACAAATGTCAGTTGAAGTGGTGCACTGTTGTTGTTCTTTGTAAAATCCAAGGTGAAGCAAATGCAGGCGGGAAGTAGTAAATCCACACAGTTTATTTAGAGGAATAAGCGCTTTGATCCCAAACAGTTAATTTATCAGGAACTTCATCAGAAACATTATAGATTCATCCTACACCAAATTTATGTAAGTAAAAGATGACATCATATCCTGTCTTGGAGCCCAAATGTATAAACACACCCCCTAATATAAATATATGAATATCCATATAAACACTATATTGGTATCAAGAAATTAAGAATATATAAATAAAAAACAATTATACACAAAAGGCATAAATGCAGTATTAAACAAGAAAGAATTAGAAAATTCACCTTCACCTTGGATTTCATGGTTTCTTTTGTTCCTGTTTGGATTAGTTTACAGTTACTTTTGCAACAAGCAGATGGAGGTGGTGCAACCTAATACCTCGCATCCTAACTCTTTGCAGTCAAATGTGCCTCAACATCCAAGTGAATCTGTGGGTGAACTCACAGTCCTTATACAACAACTAAATCAGCAACTGGACCATTTGGAGCAGATTTCTTTATCTTGGTTATCAACGCACCCCATTCCCTGCACATCGACCCAAAATTTGGGTGAGGATGTTAATAGCAGTGAATATGGTGATATGAATCTGGCTACACATCTCACAACATGACCAAACTTAAGATTGGATGAAGTCAGTAGTATTAACGCTGTAAATGCATCAAATAATCGTGAATTTACCCAGAATAACATTCCTGTACTATCTGACTGGCTAAAAATGGCTCTCAGTTTAATCAACAAAATTTGAAAGCAAACAGTACTAGGCTTAATGACAAACTAAGTGAACTTGATTATGTGTTGCTGAAAATAAAGAAACTGCAGATGGATAATTCTTATTTTAAGGAGTGTTTAAGACTGCAAGTTGTTCTTAAGGGTCTGCGCTTGTGGCAATACTCCACAGGCTTGATTTCTGACTCAGTGTTTCACAAAGAGTTAATCCAGTTATTTGATAAATTTGGGTTTGAGTATATGGACATGGTCATTAAGCACAATGAAACTCAAACTGAGATGCTGAATAAGGAGGTTAGTGCTTTGGACAGAACTATTATACAAGACCAATTGTTTGGTGATTATAGGTTTGACTATGCCAGAATTTTTCATAGCATTGATGAACAAATGACTGTGATAAAAAATAGGAAATTAAAGAAACTCATGAGGGATGAGAGGGAGTACAGTACTAACACAGCATACCCCCACCTCCCCAATCTCAAGAATGGTATCCAAGTAGGACCAATAACTACCCCAGGATGGAATCAAATGCCCCCATTGTTGATATTAACTATAAGCCCACTGAGGATACTTTTTTAGACGAGGGAGATTATTCCTCCACTGAGGTGCTCCGAATGCCTCATGAACTGACAAGGCATGAACAACAACCAGGGGTGTCAACAGTATCCCAATTACAAACGGGGAACTTTCCGGTCAAACAGAGGGAACAACAGGGGGTTGTGGAGAGAGAAGAGATAGAGGATGAACTCATGGTGCACTTAAACAGTGGCCTGTTAGATGGAAGTGTGTTTTTTCTACCACCTGTGTCTGATGAATTAAACAGTACTAAGGACTTTAAAGTGTATAACTTTTCTGATTTAACATTGAATGTTACTGCTTCTGACCTACTAGCTAAAGATTTTTCCTTTATTCCAAGTAACTCTGTGAATTTAGTGCAGACATTAATTGACCTCAAACAATATGTGAGGAAGCTTAACTTCAATGTCATTTTTCATAATGTTGAGCAGGTTCATGACCCCCCCCCCCCATTCACCCAGCTTTAGAGATTTTTGAAAAGGTTTGTGAACTGGATATAAGAATTTTATTTATTTTATTTATTTATTTTACATTTGTTGACCGGGATAGTCTGACTGGATATATGTATATTTTCAGCGGATGCCCGAGGAGAAAAGCTTCAAGATAATAATACACATTGAACATTTAATAAATTCTAGTTTCAAGCAGATTACAGTCATAAGCAATACCAGCATTTAGCACATATAGTACTACCTTATCATAAAACACTTTACAAAACATAACATTATTTTCAAAGTTATATATACATAACATTACATTCAGGTTTAAGACACAGTGAGCAGCAGTTATACAATTGACCCTTACTGAAATGGTGTGGTAGAAAAAAGTTAGAAGTAGTTGAAGGCAAGGCACCTAAGTAATAGAGGGGTCACTAGTAGGGGTTAGTGCAAGGACATAACCAATGAGTTTTGAAGTATTTCTTGAGTTTGTTTTTAAATTGAGTTAGTGAGGGTTCTAGGGTCAAGTCAGCTGGGAGTCTGTTCCATGTTTTTCCAACAGAGTTGACAAACAGAGAGTTCCTAGCTGAGTAGTTGGATTTGTATGTTTGAACTAGGAGTCTAGTGGATGATCGCAGTGGCCGGAGGCTGGTGTAGGGGCTGATAATATTTTTAGTGCAGATGTATTTTCTGGTTGGTAAA
This sequence comes from Protopterus annectens, assembly GCF_019279795.1. NCBI lineage: Eukaryota > Metazoa > Chordata > Ceratodontiformes > Protopteridae > Protopterus > Protopterus annectens. Next base: position 1,167,317,091 of record NC_056745.1, read on the forward strand.
GGACTTTATGTGCCACTATTTGCTGTTGAACTGCAGTAGGCTAGGCAGTTCAAGCCATCCTAGGCGATTTAGGTTGTGACAGTGGTGTGTCCGGAATGCTGTGCCAGTAGCAAATCTGGCAATGTGGTTATAGCAGGATGATAGTTTATTAAGATCTGTTTTGTTTAAGTTGGAGAAAAGAGGTGAGGCAAAGAGAAGAGTTGATAGATGGGAATGGGCAATTGCAGTTCTAGCAAGTGGGGTAAGGAAGGGTTTGATTCTGTAAAGAGAGACAAGTTTTTTAATCAATGGTTTTGATAGTTTGATTGATATGTGCATCAACCTTCAGGTTGTTATCAACTATGACACCCAGTAGTTTAGTTTGGGCTTCTAGGTAGATGATACTGCCATTGTTAGCAGTTATGTTGAAGGATGGCAGGGGGGTCCTGTGTGTGGGGGAGAAGAGGAGCAGCTTAGTTTTGTTGGGGTTTAGGATTAGATGTTGATTGGAGAACCATTTTTCCATTGTATTCAAGGTATTTTGGGTTAATGTGAATAAAGTAGCTGGTGAGGTGTCAGAACAAATCAAGGTGGAGTCATCTGCATATTGAATGCAGGTAGCATCTGGGATGACTGAATGAAGGTCGTTGATAAAAATGGAGAAAAGAAGGAGTCCTAGTATCGAGTCCTGGGGGACTCCTAATGTGATGGGTAGGTGAGATGATAGCTTGTCCTGCCATAGGACTGCCTGCTGCCTGCCCTGCAGGTAGGATTGAAGCCATTGGAGTGCATGGTTGTTTAAGGAGAAGTCCACAAAACGCTCCACCTTACTCAGACAGCAAAGCCAAGACCAAATAGCAATAGCAGTACTCCAAATCAAACTGCTCAGTACGATGCTGCAAAATTTACGAACACGATTTATTTAACATATAAGCTTTAAGTGTGCAAAGTAATCATACACTTTTCGTCAGGGCTCCTTAACTCATGGATTAATAGACCGTTTGTATTTGAGCATAATTCACAAACTGAAAACAACACATTGTCTAATGAGGTAAGCGTGGACCTTTCTGTCAAATTGAATATATTTGATGAAAAACTTTTTAAAGTACGCAAATTGCAATTAGAATCAGCGTACTTTCAGGAGTGTATTAATTTAAAAATAGTTCCAAAAGGTCTGAGGCAATGGCAATTTCCCTCTGGATTGAGGGAAGGGTCACCATTTCATGAAGCATTGTTACAGCTTTTTGATAAGCATGGCTTGGAACTATTGCAGTTAATGAGTAGTCACTAAAATTTATTAATAGACTCTTTACTTTTGGAACTTGAAGAACTTGACAGAAATATAAAAGATGACATGAATTTTTTAAGATACCGTTTTGAATACGAACGGTGTTTTACAAGTATAGACGAGCATATGTTGAAAATTAAAAATACTAAAGCTAAGAAAATCGCACGAGACACTAAAGATTACAAGGAAGGAAAGGCTTATCCTAAGCCTCCTACTAATCAAGGCATTTTAACAGTTGCAACACGAGATGAAAGTGAGGAGCAAGGGGTCAATGTGGAAAATGTTTCTCAAGATTCACTTGACAATAGTACACCACTGAATGAAAGAGAATCAAACAGTGGTAATACTTTAAGGAGAAGTGAAAGACTAAACCAGACAAAAAACAAAAATATGAATAATCAGGGTAATGGTGAAAATAGCATGCAAAGTCACCAGCAACAAAATTTTCGGAAGGGGAATTATCAACAAACGAAACAGAATCGGGTGGTGCGGAACAAGAGGAAGAAATGGTGAATGTAAGTGATTCACCAGTGGATGAATTCAACCGCTTGAAAGTTTTAACCAACCAAAGTGGTGACTTTAAAATATACAATTACGCGGACATTGACATTTGTCCTGAAATTGTAGAGCTATTATCTAGGGGATATACCTTTGTTCCTTCACGTCCCATGAACCTAGCTGAAATGTTGCTGGATTTGAAACTTTTTTGTAGAAAAATTAACTTGACAGCCCTTATGGGCAACAGTACAAATGAAAAATCTGACTTATATGTATGTAGTGTATATAACCCTCCATTACATCCTCAGGTATCTTTATTTGAAATTGCAACAGAATTAGACTTGAGGAACTTAGAAAAATCCAACCTGTACAGAAAGAACTATAGGTACAATATAAGTAAAGATGAAAAGGAATTGCTAGATTACTTAAAACAAGCACCCATCCGAATTATGAAGCCGGACAAGGGTGGGGGCCTGGTGATTATGTCTACAGACGACTATAACACCAAAATGTACAGTATCTTAGAAAGTGAAACTTACGCTAAAGCCTCAATAAATGAAATGCATGGGGCATATAGGAGAATAACAGCATGGATAGAAGAGCTATATATAGAGGCAAGAATAGATAGGGACATTTATTTATATTTACAACAAGCTTTTCCAAGAACGCCCTATTTATTCGGGATACCAAAGATTCATAAATGCCTCATAAATCCACCAATGAGACCGTTAGTAGACGGTAGGAAGAGTTCAACGTATACTTGTGCAAAACTATTGGATAATATGTTGAAAAAATACATTATAAATGAAAAACAAATTTCAAAAGACTATTGGTCATTTTTAAAATCCATTAGTGAATTGGAATTTGTTCCTCAGGCAGTGTTTGTAACAGTCGATGTGAAAGACTTATATTCTAGCATTCCACATCAGATAGCAATTGAATGGGTGGCCAAAATGTTGTGTATGTCAGGAGCATCAATAAGTGAGATAAGTTTAGTGAAAGAACTAATAGACACTGTGTTATCTTACAACTATATAATGTTTGAGAAAGATATTTATCATCAAAAAATTGGAGTAGCTATGGGCTCACCATGTGGTGGTGCCATAGCAAATTTAGTAATGGCTTATTGGGAGAGGTCTTTTGTCCTAAACAACAATGTGCTTAAAGAAAAAATCTTACATTACACTCGTTTTTTGGACGATATTTTTATACTATTTAAAGGGTCAATACAAGAGATTGATGACTGCTTAAAAAACTTAAATAGCACTACTAGTTTTTTAAGTTTTACACATCGTTATGATGTCAATAGTATAGAATATCTAGATGCATCCCTAAGAAAAGATTATGAAAGAAATATGTACTTATCAAAAATTTTCAGGAAAGAGACACATTCGAATATGTATCTCCATTTTACCAGTTGCCACCCGAAACATCAGAAAAAGTCGGTAGTAAAAGGGCAACTGGTAAGAGCAGCTTGAATGACATCACTAGAGGAAGAATTCAATGAAGAATGTGAATTAATTTTAGAATTCTTCACATTAAGAGGCTACCCATATGACCTACTAAGTGAAATATTAATGGAAGTAAAATTTAAAAGAATGGAGGGTGTATATCAACCTATTTTAAATTTTGAATTAGAAGCAAGGCAGGATAGTATAAGAATTAGAGAAATAACTATAGGAGAAAAAGAGAAAGAGGAGGTCCCATTTGGTTGTAACTTTATTTGTACTTACAATTTGGACTCAAAACTAATATTTAATATATTGGTGAAGAACTGGGAATATTTACAAAATGACAAATAATTTTGTGATCTACTACCAAGTAAACCTAAGATAGTATACAAACGTGGAGCGAATTTGAAGGAAATCTTACAAAAGAAATGTGTGTCCTTAACAACTAAGAGAGGAATGTCAAAGTGTTTAATGTGTAACTGTTGTAAGTATATAGAAGAAGGAACTAGATTTGTGATTAATGGGAGAGAATATAGAACGCTGGTTAAATACAGCTGCAACAGTAAACAGGTGGTCTACTTAGCGAATTGTCAGTCATGCCAAGCGTTTTACATAGGAAAGACTGACAGGAAACTAGTAGACAGGATCAAAGAACATATATATAATATTAATGCCAAGAAAATGGACAATGTGTTAGCTAGACACATTGACACACACTCGAACCACAATTTTAAATTTAGAGTTTTAGATCAAGTTAACTCAGATGGCAGGGGAGGCAATGAAAGTTTGTTTTTGGAAAAGCTAGAACTCCTTTGGCAACTGAGAACTAACGCAATGAGAACCCCAGGCTTAAACGAAATGTGTTCTATTAAATGTATACTTAGATTGAAAAATTTGGATAGATGAAATTATTATATTTAAACAATTTTGTAAACAATTATGTACATAAGTATTATAAATATGAATATAAATATGAAAATTATATGTAATAACTCTGTATACATGGATGTAAACATTGAGAACAGTTTAGAAGTTAAAAGGAGTAGATTCACATTATATTTATATTATACATTTTATTTTCACCTATTAGAACAAGCATTATTTATTTTCACCTATTAGAACAAGCATTATTAATTTAATAAGACTTGTTTTTTGAGTCCAATTTTTTATATATATATACATATATTTATACTTATATATATTTTTTATATATTTTTTATATATATTTTTATATATTTTTATATATATGTTATAAATATTTGTTTAGATTTGAGATGAATTCATTGAAATTATTGAATGAGACACTATAAATATAAACACAGAGGGTTTTTCTTCTGATAAATTTAAATTTAAATACTTTTAAATATTTTTAATATTTTTAGTATTTTTAAACTTTTAAACATTAGATTAATTTTAACATAATTAATGAGTGTCAAAGGTTAGTAGGATAGGCTTGGGCAACATGGTGCCTCAGGTTTAGAGTTTATAATAAAATAAAATAAAATAAAATAAAATAGATTAAATAAAATGAAATAAAGAATATTAAAAATTATAGAGTATAAAATAGAAGTAAACACATACCAAAGTTTTTTACAATATGTAAGGTTCACACTGAGGTTGATTTGTTTTGTGTATATGTTCATTTAAACCACTCAGGAATATTGTTTTTAATAAAATGTAATTAATTAATTGATTAAATGTACTGTTGATGGGGGGAGGGGTTACACATATATATATAAAAGTGTATTGTAATTGTTAGTTGCTGTTTCTGAAGAAGTTGGGGCAGGAGCCCTGACGAAAAGTGTATGATTACTTTGCACACTTAAAGCTTATATGTTAAATAAATCGTGTTCGTAAATTTTGCAGCATCATACTGAGCAGTTTGATTTGGAGTACTGCTATTGCTATTTGGTCTTGGCTTTGCTGTCTGAGTAAGGTGGAGCGTTTTGTGGACTTGGTCGTTTTTGTTTTTAAAAAGTTTGTCGGTGTTTAAGGAGAAGGCCTTGAAGGTATTTATGAGCATTTTGTGGTCAACCATGTCAAAAGCCTTGGATAGATCTAGAAAGAGTGCTGAGGATAGTTTGTTATTATTGCAGTTGTGGTTAATGACGTTAGAGAAAGAGAGGAGGGCAGAATTAGTACTGTGGTGTGGCTTAAAGCCATGCTGAAAGTTGGACAATAGCTTGTTCTGTGTGAGGTAATGCATGAGCTGTATGTGTACACTCTTCTCCATAATTTTAGCTAGAGGTGACAGAATAGCTATGAATAAAATGCTATGTACAAACAATAATAATAGGAGACAGAAGTGCAATCTGAGTAATAATGAAATAGATGAATTAGAATTTCTTAAGCATTCTGTGGGGCTAGAATTATTGAAACCTGATAAAGGGGGTGGTGTGGTCATCATGAATACGGATGATTACATCAAGAAAATTAGGTTGATCCTGAATACCCACACTTATAACAGGAGTTAATTAAATTAAATGAATAGCACTTAAAGGAAAATAAATGGATTTATTCAGGGCCTCTTTATCGACGGTTTAATAACCATCGATGAACTACACTTTTTGTCAGTAGAATTCCCCATAACCCCAGTTATTTTTGGGGTACCTAAATTACATAAGAGTATATATCAGCCCCCAATGCAACCTATAGTGGATGCCTGGGGTTCAATAACTTACCCACTGGTGAAATTCCTAGACATGCAATTAAAGATACATCTAATGGGAGAACCCCATTTGTGTGCCGATTCTTGGGATTTTTTAATAAAAATTTTATTTATTTATTATAACAAATGTAAATAAATAAATAAATAAATAAAAATGAATAATATAATATATGATAATGAATTTTTACTGATAATTGATGTGGTCGATTTGTATGCAGTTATTCCTCATGAAATAGGGGAATAATGGTTCTGTGATTACTTATATCTGAAGAATATTCCACAAAAAAATTAATATGTATGAACAACTCCTGGATATGGTACTTAAAAGTAATTTTATCCTTTTTGAGAAAGAATACTACCTCCAGACCCAAGGGGTGGCAAAGGGCTCTTGTTGTGGGGGCCTTTATGCTAATATAGTGATGCTCGAATGGGAAAGGCGATTTATAAAGGGTTCACCATTCTTTCCTTTTTGCCATACATATACCCATTTCCTTGATAATAAATTTATTTTGTGGAAGGGACCAAGGGATCAGGTTGAACCATTCTTGCACTGTATTAATAGCACAACCTCATTCTTGAAGTTCACACACACTATTAGTGATATTGAAATTCCATACTTGGACATTTTAGTGAATAAAGACAATATAAATTACAGGTTCCTAGTGGAAATTTATCATAAAAAAAAATTCCAATAGCTTCCTCCACTATATTTATTTATTTTATTTTATTTTATTTTACTTTTGTTAACCAGGAAAGTCCGACTGGACACATGTCCTTTTTCAGCGGAGGCCTGGGGAGAAAAGCTCCAGGTACAGTACAGGTTAGGATTTCATTACATCTAATACAATCAGCATGCAATAGCACTATAGTAGTAGTCACCCCTTCTCACAAAAACGGGCTGTGGTTAAAGGCCACTTTGTCAGGACAGCCCGTATGGTGACTTTGTGGGAGTCATTTCAGAATGAATGTTTGAAACTGAAGGACGTGTTTTCTAAGAGAGGGTACCCTTATAATCTAATAGATGAGCTGATGGAGGAAGTTATGGATAAGAGGTATAATGGGTACTTTCTACCGATTTTAAATCCTACTTCTAATCAGAATATAACCAGATCTACTGTTACAGGTACTACCATTGCTGATTCTGTACAGTTCTCAACAGCTATAAGTGGATTGGATTTGAATACCCTGACACATGTGCCACAACATAACTTTTATTCCAGTTTCACCACTACATTTTCAAATGATGCATTTCATATTAAGAACATCTTGCAAAAAAACTGGAAGCTATTAAGTGGTGACAGGGATCTTAGGGAGCTTCTGGGGGATAGACCCGCATGTGTATTTAGAAGAGGCTCAAATTTAAAAAAACTCTTTGAGCATCAGCACCTTCCGTTTACTAGGGGATACATGTATAAATGTGGTAGGTGTAAATTTTGCCCCTATATCTTTGAAGGAAATACATTTACAATCAATAATATGAAGGTGAGGATACCCCATAAATGCTGTTGTAACAGTGAGAAATTAGTTTATCCTGCTTTATGTTCTGTTTATGTTTGTGGGGAAGACAGAATATAAACACTAAAACAGGATTGGGGAACATCTGAGAAATATTACAGATTGTTGTGAAGTGAATGCACTAACAAAGCATGTCACATTAAATCCAGGACACATATTTAAATTTATTGTTTTAGAAGTTGTATCTGTATCATAAAGAGGTGGTCCATTGCCCTATTGTTTGGAAAAAATGGAATTACTATAGCAAATGCACCTGAATTCCATATACTGGTCAGGCTTAAACAAAAGTCTCTCTATCTCTAGTCTTTTCATAGGTTCATAGGTTCATAGGTAGGTACTAGGCTATTGGCCCTAGGGCCTATATAAGCCTAGCCAAAAGGTACCCTGGCTTTCACCACCCAAGAAAATTATTTTCCTGTGCAACTGTCGAGCAGAGCCACAGAAGTGATCCCCAGGGTGAATTTCCTATCTCCCATCCAATCATCAAGATTTTTCTTGAAGAGTGCTAATGAGGAGCTTTGTTTGATATAGACAGGTAGTTTGTTCCAGAGTATGGGAAGTCCCTGGGACAGGAATCTATCCCTCCCACATGTTCTGTTTATTCTCATGACAAGGTTTAGGTCCCTAGAGCATGTAGCTCGTAGGGATTGGGATTTCTTTAAGTGGAGCATGTCCAAAAGCTCTGGGTTTGACATAGCTTTGTGTGTTAGGCAGAGATCGCCTCTGAGTAGGCGATATGCAATGGAGTAAAGCTGCAGTTTTTTGAGACGGTCTGCATAGGGCATCTGTTTGAGGCCAATAATCCTCTTTGTAAGGCCTTTCCAGTTGTTGTAGATGTCTTGTGAGGTACATACCAAAAGGGGCGTTGTACTCTATAATGGGTCTAATGAGTTGACGAGTAGAGAGGAACAGTGACCTCTTTTTTCCAGGATGAGAAACCTTTTGTGATGAGGTGTGCCATGTAGAAGGATTTCCTGACTACTGTGGCAATGTGATTATCAAAAGAGAGACCACTGTCCACCTGTGTACCAAGGTCTCTTATCACACTTTCGGTGTAAAGTAGACTACTGCCTATGTGGTAGTTCATGGGTACAGAGTTTTTACCAAAAGGGATGACAATGCACTTTTTGGCATTGAGCTTGAGGCCATGACTTTGACACCAGGCATCTGTCTCAGCGAGGCCCTTTTATAGGATGTCCACATCTTTTGGTGTTTTGATTATGGCTCCTAGTTTGCAGTCATCTGTGAACTTCATTAGCCAAAGACCTTCTGTGTTAGCCTGTACCTCACAGAAGTAGATACCAAACAGGAGAGGACCCAGGACTGAACCCTGTGGTACTCCACTTGTCACTGGTCTGAAGCTGGATTTGGAGTCTGCTACTTTCATAGTGTGGGTTCTTTTAAGCTCTCAAAAGATAGTTTTTTGTAGTAATTATGTTTGCATTTTTTAAATATTTTCTAATTCTTTCATATTTTATACTAATTTTATGCCTTTTGTGTATAATTGTGTTTTTTTTATACATTCTTAATTTCTTGATACCAATATAGTGTTTATATGCATATCCATATATTTATATTAGGGTGTGTGTTTATACATTTGGACTCCAAGAAAGGATATGATGTCATCTTTTACTTATATAAATTTGGTGTAGGATGAATCTATACTGTTTCTGATGAAGTTCCTGATAAATTAACTGTTTGAGACAAAAGTGCTTATTCCTCTAAATAAACTGTGTTGATTTACTACTTCCTGGCTGCATTTGGTTCACCTTGGAATTCGTGGTTTCTTTTGTTCCTGTTTGGGTTCTTTGTAAAATACCAAGTTATTTTTGCACAGATTTGGAAATGCTACAACATAAGATTGTCTGACAACTCATTTTACTGAAGCTTTAACTTAAAAACTCACAAAATGACGCATTCCCTTTTGTTATTAAAATACCTAAACATTTAAATGAATGTTTATATTTGATTTACTATGTATTCTTCAAAAATGCTAAATGTTGCAGTTCTTTATGTAGTAGCATGATCTTTTGAGGTTTAGCTAACACAAACTGTTAGAAAATATTTCACATATCTACTTATTTACTAGCATAGTGAAACAACAAGAACTGGTCGAATTTTCTTCATTGGGTGTTACAAGATACACTATTTCTGTGTTCTACTACAAAGTCATCCTAAAAATGGAACAATTAAACTACTACCAAACTTGGCGTTCTCTCCGATAAGAATGCTGATAATTACACTTGGTTATTATTCAGCCCCAGAAAAGGAAATACAATAAAATCATAAATCTTTGCCAAAGTAACTCAGAAAACAGGTCTTACCTCAGTTAAAGTTGAGGGAGGAAAAAATGTTGTGTGCACTGTTATGACTGGATTAGAGAAAGCTCAGAGCTCAGAGCAAACACCAGCCTCCAGCCTGACTCACACTTTGCCTGGGGCTTTTCAGCATACTGTCTAAACATCTTTCTAATTCAGATTCTGCTCATACGGAAGATAGACGTAAACAACAGTTGCACAGACTCTGTTTTCGTCTTTTGCACCCGGACGCAAAGGGTGTTCTTAAAGAAGAATGCCCCTAAAAAAATTTATTTTTTTTTAAACTAAAAGAAAATGTGCAACATTTTTTTCTGGACACTGTCCCTTAATTCCAGACAGTCCGGAAGAATTCTGGATGGTTGGCAACCCTACTTCCATTCATTGGACCAACCCTTTCTTCAATAACCAATTCTGGATGGTTGGCAACCCTACTTCCATTCATTGGACCAACCCTTTCTTCCATAACCAATGACTACACCAAACACACAGGCCAAAGCAGTCAAGTTGGATGACTGAAGCCAAATACAATAAAAAAAAAAGCAAAAAACAATTCCACAAATAAGTAATCCACCACACAAGGCTGCCAACTCCAAAAATGAAACCAGGAAATTAGGTTGCAAAACTCTTGCCAAGCCAAAATCATTTATTTAAGCCTAATACAATAAATAATGCCTTTTCATCACCTGTGTTTACTTGTGACTTAGCATGGCAACTTCAGTTTTACAGAAACATAAATTACCTTTTTTTACAAAGGAAACTTGGTTGTTAAAATTAATTTAATGTTCTCTGTATATTATTGTTGCTTTGTTCCAGCAGCATTTTTCATTTACTTATAAAGCTCACTGCTGGGAATCATATGTAAAGCCAATGGTACATCTTTTGGATTAATTTTCTCATTTTGTAAGTAATTAATAGCAAACTACCACAATTCAGCAACTGTACATTTATTTGTAGGGCATTGTCTTATTGTAATGGCAGCATAAGTCATTTTGTGATGATGATAAACAAAATGCAGATATTTTTGTGTGTTATTCAGAATAAAGTTGATGTCTAAAAATATTTGTATAGTATCAAATGTAGTTCATTCCCTCTGTTTGGTAAAATGTAATGAATGCATAAGCCTAGAGCTTTTAAAAATCTCACAATATTTCTGTGTACTGTGCTGTCATACCCAAAATTAAAAACAGACTATTCATTGAAGCCATAGGAGTAGGTAGTAATTAAACCAAATTAAAGATATATATGATGATATTCCTAGAATGTCTAAATGCATTTCTATATAAGAACCAGCTTTTAGTAGAGTGATTTACTATTAAGTGATTGTTTTTCCTATTTTCATGCAGTTTGTTTAAAAAACAAGTAATTTTAATAAATAAATTGAAAAGGTTTAGGATGGCTGTCTGGTAACAATGCATACCAGTTTAAAAAAAAACACATTAACAACATAGTGTGCCAGCATATAATTCTGGATTAGGGACCTTGATGTTCCCACTTTCCTGTTATTAATTAGGGATGACTGTGGGATTCATGGAGATAATCCTGTCTAAATATATTTTTTCCATATTATATAGTTGTCTTTTTAACAGTTATCATCAAGAGGGTATAAAGTATTTCACTAAAAAAACTGACACTGGGAAAACATATTATTATCTGCTGAGTAGTTATAAAGTTCTGTGAAGTTTAGGAAGATCTATCACTGCATTCTGGGTTTAAAGGTGTGTGTGTGTGTGTGTGTGTGTGTGTGTGTGTGTGTGTGTGTGTGTGTGTGTGTGTGTGTGCGCGTGTGCGTGTGTGTTCTTATCAATTGGTTCTGTGTTATGATTACACATGTTCTCTGTGTAATTTAAAGAAACACACTTGGAAAACCTTATTTTATAACATTATATGTCTGATGGTAAATAACTTGTGAAATTCTATTTTCTTGGAACAGCTATTTGTTTTTGTCATTAGAAAATGTATCATTTTTATTCCTAGCTGAATAAGATCTGTTATGTGTGTCTATCACAAGAAAGTATTACGATATACTTGATTTATTAATTTTATACTTAGTGTACCTCTTTTTATGAGTAAATGAACTGCTTACTTAAAATTAAGCCTATTATCTAGTATTTTATTGTTTTTTTCATTTACTAATACGAAGACATCTTTTAAAATAGTATTTATATTTAAAATAGTTAATGGTTAATCATCTACATAAACTCAAGCATTCTGATATCACTTGTAAATTGGGGTTATATTATTATTGAAAACTGCTGCTTTTAGAAAGGTGCTAAAGTTAATATGAAAAGGGACAGAGAAAGAAGAAATACTGATGAACTGGACTATTTTAATTAATGCTAAGAAAGCACAACAGTGAGTTTCTTTGTTATATTTAGGATTGAATCTGGAAGGTTACATTTTAGATCATCAGAAAAATTGAAAGCTGGCTTATAATATCAAAGGTAATCTGTTGATCTTATTGTATCAATATCCAATGTCTCTTTTTTAATTTACAAAGTAAATTAGAACTGATTGTAAAATGTGTGCTGTTGTATTTGTGTTCCTATAGGGCATGACGCCAAACTGGGAGGTTGAAATAACATTTGATAATTTGTTTAGAATATAATTTAATCTTTTTGCCTGATTTATAGTCCACATTTAGCAGAACAGTAGGATGATAATTACTCATGTTTGTTTGGATATTGTCCTTTGTATCACAATCAATTCAGCTAAATTAAATACTTACTTGGCTGCCACTGAAGAACTGAAGAAAGCTATAATAACTTTAGAAGCACTGCAGCAATTAAATCATTGAAAGCAATATAACATATTGTCTCTATTGTTTTTTTGATTCTGGTGTTTTGTTATTTAGAAGCTCTTTTGTTGGCCCTATTATTTATTCTTGTGGAGTTAAAAATCTGTGAATTCCTCCTGACAAGTAAAATATGTGTTTACAAAGTCTTGTTTTGTTTCGTAAAGCAGAAGCATTATTTTTCTTTATAAATATCATGAAAAAAATACCATGAGGATTTCTTAGAACTCATTTAGATTTCTAGCATGCCAAGTGACTTTCATTATATAGCCGCTACAGTTTGGCTGTTGAAGAAAGAAGGATATTTGGCATCACTTTCTGCATTTAAATATATATTTTTCAGTGAAGGTTTCAAAGTTAACACTGGATTCTCTTGTTATGTATTATTATGTTTTTTTATTCTTCCTCATTAATGTATGTCTTGTGGACTTATAAACAATTTTTGTTATGGTTTACAGTATCCCTATTGTATTTCTGTTATATTTTGAATATGACACAAAATAATGAGTCCTGATTTAATATAGGCCTTAGAAGTTTTCTGTTTTCTTGAGAAATAGGCTGAATGAATGTGGCTGTGTTTTCAATAAATATACCAAAAGGGTGAGCCAGATGATGAAGTGGAGTATAGCAAAAGCAGTCCAGATAGAAAAGAAAAAAGCAAACTCCACAACCCTGAATAAATTTAATAAAAATAAAACAAAGCTTTCAGACCATAAGTCCTTCTTCAGTGTTCATAAAATCTCATAGAAACAGTTCTTTTATATATTAAAATTCTCATCATATGACACAGCTCAAACCTATCACAAAACATCAACTAAAAAAAAAAAACAATTAAGAAGTTTAAAATTTAAAGCAACATTTTCAAAAAGGCATATATATATATATATATATATATATATATATATATATACATTAGTAACACTAATAATATAATACCTCCATTTTCCTAGTGTACTTGTTGCTTAGTTTTTAATATTGGTTTCAATTTTACTTGCTTATTTAAACTAGGATAAATAGCCTGTAATTGAATAATCCATTCATATTCTTTTGTATCTAGCTTATTAACCAAATCACCTTGTCTAATACTTGGTGACAGTGTGTCCATAACTCGATAAAAGAACCATATAATAACCCATAGTCTAAGTTTTATTACTTCATTGTTAAATCTTGAAAGACACTTATGGATGGAAAGTCTTTGTGCAGCATTTTTAACTGTTTCAAACAAACTATCTGTTGCTTCTATCTAAGTCTGAGGACACCAAATCACATTATTAAACATAATTATTTATGTTACTTCATGCTGGTATTGTAATCTGCTTTCTTCTGTATTCTAATGTTTGCTTAACATGGGTTATCTATGGATAGATTAAGACTGATCTTTCAAGTGTCATTTGCCTGAAGTAAACCCTCCAAGGATCAGAGCTCCTCAATAGGGAATCACTGTAGATGAGCAATGTCATTTTTGGTACAAACGTGGAGTTGGAGGTGCACAATTAAAAATACTTTTTTGGTCATTTTATTGGGAGATACTGTGCTTAAAGCAAATGTATTACAGGGCAGCATATTGGATTCTGTAATTTGGTCTAGGATAGATTTTATATTTACATCTGAAAGATAAAGGGCTTAGTGCTTTTCAGACAGATTAAAGATGCTGTATTGCTGAACATTTTACTAAAATTTCTTCTTCCAAGCTGCTGTCTTTTAAATGAATCCTGCTACCTGATTCTGTTTCCTGGTAACCTCTGACTTCTGTGTTTTTGTACTTAGTTTGTACAATCATTTTTCTTGTCCTTTTTATGTCAATGTTATTTTTGTTTAATTTTTATATTTGGATATACTTTATGTTCCCAATGACCAACTTAACAACACCAGATTTCCTGGCTGCACTGGCCAACCAACTGTTTTACCATTAGGTAGTAAACTGGTATCAAGGAATAAAGAGTTACTATTTTTCTTGGGGTACAATGCCCGCTACACCTTCAAGCTGGAGCTACTTTCTACATCTCAAAATTGCTAACTTTACTAACTTGGGGATATAGCATTCTCTTTAGTTTGAGATTGTATAACCTTAGAGTTGCTATAATTATCCATCACTGGTGCAAAAGGACCACCCCAACACACACACACACACACACACACACACACACACACACACACACTGAGGATGAAAGGAAGCCCCCTTACAAAACACTTTGACAAAAAGCAGATTTGTGGAAACACTGCTTGAAAGCAATTTAGGTAGTGAGATAGTATGTTTGGGAAGATGTGACCCAGTAAAATGAAGGTTAGGATTATGAAGTTCACTTCCCCATTCCATAGGAGTAGGAACTTTAGGCTGCCTACCAGTACAAGTCAGTTGTGTTCACATGAAAGATACCCCATGTCATTTCTTAGCCTTTTGTTATAACCTTTTACTGTTTCGTAAGGCACTGTCCTTGGAATTTGCTTGGCTGTGCTCATCAGTGTATGATACTTTCCTGTGAAGTTGGTGGAATACATTGCCTGATTATTTGTGTTGTTATGACTTCAGTTCTATTTGAGTATACCTTTTAAAATTACTTGATATCTGTTTCACAAGTGACATTAACTTATTTAGGAATGTGAAATTTTTTTGCTATATATTGTTTAGGGTTATATTATATTTCTGTCTCTCTTCCAGTTTCAATGACAACTAGAACCCATTGGCTGCAATAGTTTATTCTTACCAGTTTGCTATGATTAAGTTTTCTGTTGTTAGTATTGGGTATTCAGGAGTGTGCTTCTTTACTTTAATGTGTTATTATCACAGTTAAAGCTTATGTATCATTTTAACTGAGTTGAGGAATATTCTGCTTTATTTGGTGGTGTTTCATGGTACTGGGTGCTGGGCTGCAGCCCCCTCCACCAGCTAAAAAGGAGAAAAAACATGCTGACCCAGAAAGTCAACTATTATTTTAAATTAAAAATAATAGTTGACTTTCTATTGTGTTCTGGAACTCCATGCATGCACGTGCACAGAGTTCAGAAATCCAAAACAAAAAAAAAAATTCTGCCTCTTACTGCTCTGAAAACAGCCCAGCATTAAGCTTTGCGATCATCAGTTGGGACTGATTAGTAGCATTTGGCCATGACAGAAGAGCTGTTCAATGAGCGACACACTGCACTGCTGCATGATGCAGCAAGGACCCCTTTCTATTGGCTCAGGCTGCTGCAAGTTACTGAGGTAGCCTGAGCCAATAAGAAATAAGAAGAAGCACCGAAGTGGGAACAATTAATTTCTGTTTTATTTTTCCAGGCACTATGTGCTACTGCTAGGATGTGAGAAGAAGGTAAGTATTGGTAGTATGCACGTTTGCATGTGTGTGTGTGTGTATGTGTGTGTGTGTGTGTGTGTGTGTGTGTGTGTGTGTGTGTGTGTGTGTGTGTGTGTGTGTGTGTGTGTGTGTGCATATGCATGCATACATTTATCTCTGAGTTTGCATACATGGACAAATTACTGAAGGGGTCACTGGAAGAAATGTTTCATTTTCATGTCAGTGAAGTGCTTGCACATACATGAACAAACTTTTGGTGGGGTCGTTGGAGGAAATGTTTCATTTCGAAGACAGTTAAGTGCTTGTGCATATGTGGCCAAACTACTGGGAGAAATGTTTCATTTTCATGTCAGAGATGTGCTTGTGTGTAAATGATGAAATTACTGAAGGCAATGTTGGGGGGAAATGTTTCATTTTGATGTCATTGAAGTGTTTGTACATACTTGGACAAACTACTGAAGGACTGAAGGGGTAGAACATGCTGGAGGTGAGATAGGGAAGGAAGAGGTTCTTAGGAGCATATTTTTGAGAGTGTAATGAGTTGGAAGCCTTTAAGATACTAGGTGACCAAACTGGTGTAACTAAGGAAATGACTTTTGAACTGTGATACAGAACTGGAATTGCCTAGACATAGTAAGTCTTTGCTGAGTTTAATTCTACTGGCTGCCAAAAAAGCAATTACTGCAAAATGGAAATCAAAGTTTAAACCAACTGCACTAGAAGTAGGGAATATAGTAACAGGGATACAAGAACTTGAAGTGAGATCTTTTGAAAAGGGTAGGAGCAAATTACATTAAAAAAATGGGAATTATGGGAGCAATACATGCAACATAATGTTTTGGAGGAGGAATGAGGTTTAAGGGAAGACAGGAATTGAATGAGCTAGGTAACGTTTGACTGACAGTGACTGCATAGATTACAAGTGATGTATAATTGTCTGCAACTGAAAATATGTCAATATGATTTGTTTTCATTTATATAAATGTGATTGCCTTTTAACCATACATGATAACTCAACAAAAATGTTTCTAGTTTAAAAAACAAACAAACGAAAAATAATAAAGGGGTTGGTGGGGGGAATGCTTCATTTGGGTGTTAGTAAAGTGGTTGTGCAGATATGGACAAATGTCTGAAGGGGTCATTGGGGGAAATGTTTCATTTAAATGCTTTTATGTAAATGGACAAACTACTGAAGGGGTCTATCATGAAAGGAGATACTGCCAGCACAGCTATCTGGAATTTTGTAAATAATTATATGTCACTGGTGAATATCGAAATGATTTGTGTAAGATGCTTGTGTTACAATGGTTCCCTGTTAGATGAACAAATGCTTAAAATGTCGAGTACGACATGCTCAACAGTTTTTAAGTGAACGTTCATCTAAGCAAAACCTCAAAATGTTGAAACAAGGAGTTTTGAAAAGTTATAGTTGGCCAGCTGTTATGAAGCCAACAACTGAAGTTAGAATGTTCACCCTATCTAGCTGTTCTTACAGTCCTCCACTGTGGTGCTGTCTCGACGTTTGCCCTGTGTAATGTTATGACAGTCCTCCACTGTGGTGTGATTTTGGAGGGGGTATATTTAAGTGTGGGGGGGTTGTCTATTTGTTTTCTTTTTTGTTTTTTTGGGGGGAGGTTGTAATGGTGCACAGTACATTTTATCCATCAGCTGTTGGCTTCCTGACGGCTGGCCAACTATAACATTTCGAAACTCCTTGTTTCGAAATTCTGGGGTTTCGCTTAGATGAACGTTCACTTAAAAACTATTGAGCATGTCGTACCCGACATTTTAAGCAATCGTTCATCTAATATAGACCCATTAAAATTGTATTAGAACTGTATGTTATGTGTATATCAAACTTGTTTGTACAGACATGTGTGTTGAAAAGGGCTTGCAAAATGCTTGTGTTTAAAATGGATCCTTAGTGTGCCCTACTGGAAAAGAACAGAAATGTGCATGCACTATTGCAACTGTTTAAATGTATATATTTTAATAGTGGAAACTGGGATACATGAGGTTAACTTCACTATAGTAAATTTCAGAAAAATAGCTGAAATTAAATTACTTTATGGTAGCTAGAGACAGAATGTCTGCACGGGGGAGTTTTCTGTATTGTCTTTAAGGTGAAATAATTACTAGGCTTGAAATGTGGAGGGATGTAATTCTTTTATGACTTCCAGCATCTGCCAATGATCTGAGGTCTATGTATTTTCACAGGTAGATGCTAAATACTGCTAGCTTTCAGCAGTGGGGGTTTCACCTGGGATAGTGTCAGGTGACAAGAAATTATATCATTCTGTAAGCTATCTCAGCAGTAATATTTGAGATATTAATTTGAGAACTCTCTGAGAGAGACAGATAATTCTGTATTCTGTCTTTGACCAGATAGCAATTAGAAGATCCATTCACCACATCCGTCTTGCTCTTTAGTAAGTTAATTAGGGTATAGTAATTCTCTTAGATATAGTCAGGAATATAGCAAAGCTTAGATTAGACATTTTTCTTTATTTATTTGAGACTGTCCTGCAATGTTGTTTTAAATATTTCGTGTGATTTGGAACTCTGGTATTACTGTGAATATATACTGAGTATTTTCTTGTTCTTTTATTATTTTTTATTAAATATATTTAAACCTTTCATTGTGGATGATCTTTGTGAGACATATTTAAGTTTTGAGAGTACTTGCATATTTATTTTGTGACACTGTGTGGGCCACTCCTAATATCCTTGCTCTTGGTCAAACTACCATTTGTATTAATATGAATATTGCACAGTAAGATTGGACACCCTTTGTTAAGGGTGTTAAAGTAGCTGATAAGGAGTAGGCTGGTGGCAGTGATAACTATGTTATAGTCTGGGCAAAAGGGGCATAGCTAGTAAACCTGTGCCAGCCTTTCCCAGGTGTGTGTGTGTGTGTGTGTGTGTGTGTGTGTGTGTGTGTGTGTGTGTGTATAAATCAAACCTCAAAGAGAGTGTGCATATCAGCTACTTGGGCAGGGACACAAAGCACTGGTTGGACAGACGGGGTGCTGGAAGTCTTGGCTTGGCCACTCAGCTGAGATCTCAACTCTATAGCTGTTCCAGTGGGGAGTCTTATTGGGGATCTGGAAAAGAGGGAGAAACCAGCTCTGGACTGACTGTGGTCTCTGTGCTCTTAAGGGAAATTGCACTTGATACAGAGACCGGCATCTGGAAATACTGTGTGTACCTTGTCATCCTCCCAGGGTATATCCCCCACTGTTGCCAGTGGTGAAGATTGAGGCTCCGTGATTAGTGGTCCATTGGTGGGGCGTCACAGGGTCTTTAGGGGAAATGTTTCATTTAAGTGCTTCTGCACACTTGAACTAACTGCTGAGGGGGTCGTTGGGGGAAATATTTCATTTAAGTGCTTCTGCATACGTGGGCAAACTACTGAAGGGGTTGTTGGAGGAAATGTTGTTGGAGAAAATCTCTTTACTTTTAGGATCTGACCCCCGGCTGCTGAGTGTACCTGGCCCAGTGTCTCAGACTCTGTTTGAAACCTATATCCTACACTAATATCTTGTGAACACACCTACCTGGTGAAAGGACTCCCTGCAAACCAAATCCTTACAACTCCTCTATAGCATAAAGACTTGCTGTCCTGCTTAATGAACCCTGTTCACTAGGAGGCAAGAAAGTTTGAAACCTATATGCTACACTAATATCTTGTGAACATACCTACCTGGTGGAAGGACTCCCTGCAAACCTAATCCTTACAACTCCTCTGTAGCATAAAGACTTGCCATTCTGCTTAATGAACCCTGTTCACGAGGAGGCAAGAAAGTTTGAAACCTATATGCTACACTAATATCTTGTGAACATACCTACCTGGTGGAAGGACTCCCTGCAAACCAAATCCTTACAACTCCTCTATAGCATAAAGACTTGCCATCCTGCTTAATGAAGCCTGTTCACTAGGAGGCAAGAAAGTATGTGTTATCAAATAAAGTGGTAATTTTTAAACACTTGCTAAATATCTAGAGTATGTATTATATGCTAACTTAGCCAGGATGCCCAGCAGCCATTCCCCCTCTCTATCCCCTAGCGTTTAGAAGTTTTGTATTACTCCTGTGCTTTCTCCTGTTACTATCCCTAGGAGTCTTCCCAAACCTTTAAACATTTCTCTCTGCTCACCTGCCTCTGTTGTTTAACTCTTTCTGTCTACTAGATGGCATTCTAAACCAGGATAGCACCTAAATCTTCCATCCTTCCCTGGTATCTAAAGAAGTTAACGTTCTGTCCCTTGTTTGTGACCTGGCTTCCTGCCCTATCTCTACCTGCTACTTTCTCTTACCTTTGCTCTCTGCTACCACTTACCTTCATGACCACTATTACCTATCCTCCTAGACCTACTCCTTTTAGTCTATCTGCCCCTAAATCATTCTTTCTGCCTTCATCCTTTTTATCTACTCTGACCCCTGCCTGTACCTGCCTGTTTTTCCACTCCCTCTTAACTTAGCACCTACACCTCCACTTTCCACTTAAACCCCTGTTTGCAACAACTTGGTTCTCTCCCCACCCTCTTATATATACCTACATGATAAGTAATGCTAGTGTAACTTCCTTGCTCCTCCTGACCTTATTGGCCACCTCTCTTTTCCCCTCCCCCCACCTCAAATCCTTTCTACTTCTACAAAACCCTCTTAACTGGTCAGCCGCCTTTCTTTACTTTTAGGATCTGACCCCCGGCTGCTGAGTATACCTGGCCCAGTGTCTCAAACTCTGTAAGTTACTGTGTGTTATTACTGTATAACATTATTGCCTGGATATTCTGTTAGGCATTTGCGTTGTTTTTTGGTTACTAGGACATAAGCCATATGCCGATTACGGTGTAATAATTTAAAAAGTATTTTGATTTATGCTTTTACAAGGGACCTCTGCACTAATTACTGAGTGTACCACGTGGCGTTGTAGTAGCCTACCTCGCATCTGTGGGTACGAGTTGTGTCTACCAGTTATGTATTACTGCCAGAATAGATGGTTATAACTGCTCATTTCTTGTTTTATCAGTGCTGTGTAGGCTTTAGTAACTTACCTAGCCAGTTTTTTACCTGAGCTACTTCGTAGTTTGCTAGCATTGTGTCGGGCCATTTATATTTCACATGTACACTATTTGAGTTTATATCAGCAACCTTACCAGGTAGTGTGAGATTGTCTTGATCTTTGCCCCCTGTACTACTTTTGTGTTCTCCAAGTAATTCTAAGAAATCACCCCTACTTATAAATTGAAAAACACTTCAGAATTTCTCTGGCGTACTTTATAATCATTTGACTTTAACGTGCTGCTGGCCAAAGGTTCAACACATGAAAATATAGCAAGAGCGGCCTTATTTCTGCTGCTTTGTCAACTTAAAAGCATTTTTGATTTATTTTCCCTCTAGAGATTGCAAGATATAGTGTATTTGCCATTAGTAAATGAGCGACGCAAAGTGGACATTGTCCCCGGGCGAGGACAGAGCCTCTGCTCCTTACCTAAAAATAAAAAAGAAACAAAAGCATACTTTTTGCTCTGTCCTCAAGTGAACACTTGACCATAATGAGTTAATTATAAAGGTGGTAATTCATTAAATGAAGATAGTTTGTACATCTCTTGCCTTCTATTAAAGAAAACTATTCATTGTAGTAAAATAACTATTAGAAGAGAGTATTCACTGTTGCTACCAATAAGGAAAGCTATCTACTTGCTCTACTCTATGTAGAGAATGCTCGAAAATAGAGTGTTTTTTTACCTAAAAGTAAAGCAACGCTGCAAAGTTGTCTTTGACCATAAGTGACAGAACTGCTGCATTCCAATAAGGAAAGCTACTTATTGCTATGCTCTATCTCACGAACGCTAGACAATAGCGTGTTTTCTTGCCTAAAAGTGAAGGAGCGCTACGAAGTGTCTTGGTCCCTGAGCAATAGAACTAAGGGCATGGCTCCACAGCTAATTAGTGAAATGGCTTACGTTTTCTATGGCCTCAGGACTTATTGGGTCCCAGTTTCCTTGACTGAATCAGTGCTTGGGCTAGTACTATGAACTGAGTATATGCTCAATAACATTGTAGTATCTGCAAATTTTTAATTACAACACTGTTAAGTCAATAAAAAGACCTAGCCTTCCCACTTAACCTATATGAGTTATTCACTATCCTGGAAACTAGACTCACAACTGTCCTGCTTACATGCTAGCCTGGTAAGGTGCCTAAACAAGAACTGCATATATCCTCTCACTAGCTTCTCTTTTTAATTAACTACCTTGCTTACTGATTATACCACTCTGAACCCAGCTCTATACTGTAGCATTATTTAAGTATTTTCCTAACTCAACTGTTACACATTGCTCAGACCTTTCTCTACTTGTATGAGTACTCTGTACATTTGTTAGTTTGAATAGATGCTGGGATGCCTGCATTGTATCTGCTAATATTGCCATGAATGCTTTTCAAATGTTTGAATAGATGCTGGCATGCCTTGCTTTGTATCTGCTTACTTTGACATGTATGTTTTTCAACTGTCTGTATGAACTCAACTGCTCTGAGTAATACCCCAACTGTATTTTTAAATACCTGCTTGCCTATTTGAACTGCATGCACTATGTGTATTACATTATCATTTAAATGTATTTCTTACCCCTTCACTATCTTTTTTTTGTCCCCTTTGTTCCTAGGTTTGAAACCTATATCCTAGACTAATATCTGGTGAAAGGGCTCCCTGCAAACCAAATCCTTACAACTCCTCTATAGCATAAAGACTTGCCGTCCTGCTTAATTAACCCAGTTCACTAGGAGGCAAGAAAGTATGTGTTATCAAATAAAGTGGTAATTTTTAAACACTTGCTAAATATCTAGAGTATGTATTATATGCTAACTTAGCCAGGATTCCCAGCAGCCATTTCTCCCTCTCTATCCCCTAGCGTTTATAAGTTTTTTTATCACTCCTGTACTTTCTCCTGTTACTATCCCTAGGAGTCTTCCCAAACCTTGAAACATTTCTCTCTGCTCACCTACCTCTGTTGTTTAACTCTTTCTGTCCACTAGATGGCATTATAAACCAGGATGGCACCTAAATCTTCCATCCTTCCCTGGTATCTAAAGAAGTTAACATTCTGTCCCTTGCTTGTGAACTGGCTTCCTGCCCTATCTCTACCTGCTACTTTCTCTTACCTTTGCTCTCTGCTACCACTTACCTTCATGACCACTATTACCTATCCTCCTAGACCTACCCCTTCTCTACTAAGGTACCCAGCAGTTAGCTGCTTACTGTTAGGTTTTTGCTGACTTCTCGCTTACCTGTCTGAACCTGCTCTGTTCGCCCTGTGGGCTCACTCTGCTCCCCTACCCTGCCCCCAATTCTCACCTGCCCCCAGTTCTCTTACATTTATTCCTCTAAAGACACCCCCCCCATTACACCTACTCCAATCATACTGATCACATCATTACCACTCCCACCCCCATTTCTCACAACACACCCACTGATACCTTGCCTCTCATCCCTCCTTCATATAATTCCCCGCCTACTAACACACTCCTAAACTGATTATAAAACCTACCTCCCAATTTCTCCCATCTCACAAACCAACATAATGTCTATATTTATCATCTCATACCAATTACAACTATTTATCTTGGTCTCACTCTTACTTCCTCTAACCAGTACCTATCTCTTAACCTCCTATGAACAACCATTTTACTCTACCCTTCTCTTCCCCTCCAAACACACTTCTACACCAACATTAGATAACTCTCCTAACTTCCTAAACTTCATTTGCAAACCCAGCTACCTACTAGCCAAATATCACAGACTAGTACACATTAAGTACACCAACCTAAAAAATAGAAAATTATTTGAGTATTATTACAAGCCTCTTCAGCCTAAACACTTTACACTCCCTACTAGACAGTGACATTCATCCCAACCCTGGCCCTAACTCTACCCTTACCACTGCAAACTGCAATCAATACAAATCTAGTACCCTACCACCTACCAAACCTTTCAACTCACTCTCTATAGCACATCTTAATATACGCAGTATTTGCAACAAAATTGCTCAGGTTCATGCCCTGCTAGATGTCCACCTATTTGACATCCTATGTTTATCTGAAACATGGCTAAAACCAACCATTAAAGACAATGAAATCACCCCACCTGGTTACAATATTATTAGACTAGACCGCACAGCCAAAAAGGGAGGAGGGGTAGCAATCCTCTATAAAGCAGAGCTATAAATTAGTACTATTAATCTCAACCCACCTTTGGACAATAATGCTGAAATAATTATCTCCAAATTTCAAGTAAACACACGTAAAGCCATAAATATCATTTGTATATATATTCCCCCAGGAAATAATATTAGTGCACTCAAGTATATCCTTAACTGGTTTTCTATTACTCTCCCACAAGAAATCATAGTCCTAGGAGACTTTAATATCGATTGGAATTCCTGTAGTAATACAAACCCCACCACCCATTTTAACCTTTATGGCTTCTCACAAACTATTAACTCCCCTACCAGAACAAATAGACTCAATAACAAAGAAAGTACCTTGGACTGGATACTTACTAATAGTCCTCATCAAACTTATACAGCAGGAACCCTTCCAGATGACCTAAGTGACCATTCACTTACCTATATTATTAGACATAAAACCAACCTAACTTTCCCTAACACTTTCAGAACAGTACGCACCAATAAGTACTTTAACCCAGAACTTTTCCAAACAGAACTCAAACAATGTAATTGGTCACCATTAAAATATCTCCCCCTAAATGAAGCAGTAGAATACTTCATTTCCACATTCTTAACCATCCTGGACCACCACGCCCCAATACGGTCTATTAGAAATAGAGCTAAACCAGCCCCTTGGCTCTCTAAAATTACTAGGAAAAAATCGTTCTCAGAAACAAATCCTGGGCAAAATGGCATACTACTAAGAATCCTACAGATCACCAAACCTTTAGGCAACATAGAAATAGTACAAAAAAAAGCCATCCTGCTAGACAAAAAGAACTTTTACCTCCAGTTACAGCAATCCTCCCACAAAGAACCACAAAAGGTTTGGATGGACTAGCATTAACAAACTTCTTTACCCAGGCCAATCTATCACACCCAACCCATAAGGATCTAACCCAGAAAATCCCTCGCAAACAGCTAATGCCTTAAATTCTTTCTTCACAGACGCTATACAAACTCTTGCTAGCCATCTATCTCATGACACCTCTAATCTGACTTCTTCTACTACAAACCCACCCCATCATTTTATTTACAACCTGTGTCTACTTCCTTTATTGGCTCCCTTCTCCAAAAATTAAAACCAACTACCCCCTCAGCTGACAAATTCCCAGCAGAATTCCTGAAAAAAGGCACCAAAGCCATTGCTGATCCCATTTCCATTCTGATAAATAGAACCATAAGTGAAGGGACAATCCCATCTATCTGGAAAATTTCTCATATCATCCCACTGCATAAAGGGGGGAACTCGAATGACTTCTCTAACTTTCGCCCCATAGCTTTACTATCCCCTCTAGCAAAAATAATGGAAACATGCATCCATAAGCAACTACTTAACCACCTACTCCATAATAACCTACTTGCCAACTGTCAACATGGATTCAGACCTTATCACAGTACCACCACAGCCCTGCTACCCTTCACAAACTGTATTAACAAAAACCGCAACAAAAATATTCTTTCCTCTGCAGTCTTCATTGATATATCTAAGGCTTTTGACATGGTCCACCAACTCCTTCTACACATACTTAATTCCCTTTCACTTGATCTTCTATCTATGAATTGGTTCACATCCTACCTAGAAAACCGACAGCAGGCTGTACTCTGGCAAAATAAACTATCTAATCACCTTCCTATCTCCCTCAGTGTCCCACAGGGCTCCATATTAGGCCCACTCCTATTTTCCATTTATATTAATGATCTTCAAACAGCTATTCCACACACCAACTGCATTCAATATGCAGATGACTCTACTATAATCTGTTCTGCCACTTCTCAATCTAAACTTCAGTCTCTTACCCAAAAAGCTTTCAATACTGTCGAACAGTGGTTCTCACACTGCTGCCCCCTCTTAAACCCCAGAAAAACTAAACTGTTACTCTTTACACCCACCCGAAAGACCACCCCCTTACATTTCACTCTCACATCCAACAATGGTACTCTTATTTCTCCTGACCCAACCTGTAAACTCTTGGGAATATCAATCGACAACAACCTCAACTATGATACTCACATAAACACCACAATAAAATTAGTTAACAAAAAACTAGGATCCCTTTACAGAATCAAACCCTTTCTTACACCAGTAGCCAAGACCGCTATAGCCAGAACTCACTTAATCTCCACTCTACTCTATGCTTCTCCTATATACACCAATCTCTCCAAAAACAACCTCAACAAACTAGCAACATCCTATAATAATATTGCTAGATTTGCTACAGGCTCTCCTTTCAAAATCCATCACTGCTTGAATCTAAAACAACTAGACTGGCTAGAATTTCTTAACCATCTCCAATTTCACCAACTTGCAATAACCCGCAAGACCCTGTATCAACCCAGCAACACTCCAATACTGTCTAGCCTCATTACCCCTTACAATAATCTCAAGACTCTACGCTCCTCAAATAAACTGCTGATCAATACAACCAAATCTAACAACTCAGCAGGTGATTCCTTGTTCTCTCACTCTGTTGGTAAACTATGGAACCAACTACCCTCTGAACTCACCTCTCAGACTTCTCTCTCACTTTTCAAAAGGAATCTAAAACTATTTCTCAACAAACATTGGCTATGCTCCTGTACTAACCCTGACTAACTTTTTCCTTTTACTAATTTTCACCCCACATCCTTCACAATCTTCCCTTAATGTTTCAATTTACTATGTTATTGCATCTTAAACTTATGTGTACATGTATAATGCACCCTCTCTTATACATTACCCTCTATGGAATTAATGCTTATGTTATTAATCACTATGAGTATTATAATTTGTACTAAAAAAAAAAAAAAAATTATTACTTATATACTTGTAAGAATTGTCTTTTTTATATTGATCTGTCATAACTTCTATATTAATTAATTTTTTTATGTTTCTTGGAGCTTTTCTTCCCGGGCCTCTACTGAAAATGAACATGTATCCAACTAGACTAGCCCAGTCAACAAATGTAAAATAAATAAATAAAAATAAATGTTTCATTTAAGTGCTTCTGCATACATGAACAAACTACTGAAAGTGTCACTGGGAGAAATGTTTCATTTAAGTCCTTGAAAGTACATGACCAAACTACTGAAGGGGTCCTTTGGGGGAAATAATTGATGGTCATGTCTGTGTGTAAGGGGGAGGGGATAAAAATAAATTACTTAGTCCAACTGTTGCTATTTTTATTTTAGGACATCTGAGGTATATTCAGTCAATAAAGCTAGCTATACTAGGCTGCAATGGTTGTCTGTAGATAAAAGTGACTGACACTGTAGTCATTTGTTTAAAATAAGCATTTATTATTCTGAGTTTGCAGAAGTAGTATGCATAATTTTGCTTCACTTTCTAACAGTCAGGCATCAGCAATGCACTAAATAAGCAGGCTTCTGTGGTGGTCTGAGCAGGATGTGTGTGATACAATTGATCATTGGCAGAGTGTTGTAATGACTAGTGTTGCCGTATAACAGTACTGGGTTCTCCTGTTGCGCTTTTGGCTGTTCATTCCTTCTATGTGCAGTTCTTTTCTGTTTCTATATTTTATCCATGCGCGTTAGGCTTCTTCTCTCAGACACTCCGCAGTGTAATATATGCCTCTCACTATTTGTTCTTTTACTTTCATCCCAATCTAACACCAGAGTGAACACAGAAGATAACTGTCTTTTTTGGAGGGGTAGGAAGGCGGGCAGTATTCCCAGAAAGACTAAATATATTTCCTTACTCATGAATTTTTATTCAGACCATCATTAGTAAGTCAAAAGTTAGCTGCAAAAGCCAAACAAAAAAAAAATTCTGAGATGCACCTCAGTGCATCTAAAATTTTATGATTTCTGAGGGCCTAGCAGACATCCATCTTAATTCACTTACTTCCTCCAGACCTAAATTACAGTGGAGTCTTGTCCAGTAACAGAGTGTTAAAGGCATGGTGGGGGGAGTATGACAAAGTATGAAAAAAACATAAAGAAGTAATCTGTGTGGCTGCTGTTGGGCCAGGATGACAGGAAAAGAGAGGAAAGCAGTTGGGGAGTACAGAGGAGACTAGTGGGTAACAAGGGGGACCCATGAAGTGTTGATTATGGCTAGGCATCTAAAGTGAATATAGTGAGTAAAGTGGCCATAATAAGTGAGTTTTTACAGAAGCAATCTGTGGATGAAAGTGAATGACCACACCTGTTTGATCATAGGTAATGGCTATTGACCTGCTGTTTGATCATGGGTAATGGTTATTGACCTGCTGTAATACAACCCCATCCCACTGTATTTGGCTCCACCCATTCAGCTGCTTCCTGCTGCCCCCCCCCACCCTTTGCTTTAATGTCAATAACCACCACTGCTAAGAATGTTATTTCAATAACAACTCATTGGGAGGGATGTATCACTGCCTTTGTATGTGGAAGTAACACTTTCCCTTGGTCTACCTCATGATAAAAGCCCTAGTAACTCCTTTATTTTATTTTATTTAGTTAGTTAATTTGTTTACCAGGGTAGTAAACTGATCATGACAGACCATTTGCAGGGGTAACCCGGGTAAAGAAATTGACACAAAAAAATCAAACAAAACAAATTCACAAGCATGGAGTAATCAATAGAATATTAATAGAATCAATAGAATATTTAAACTGCTTATCTTGGAAATGACTTGCCCTTCATAAAACAGTACATTTTAGATATTACACAAGGACCTAATATTCTTCCTGTGCTTCATCTCAAATGCTTGAACAGTGTGCATTTGCAAGCATTAATTATGCTTTTTTCACTACAACATCCTAAAATGTAGACCTCTGTTGCTTTGATTCACTCAAATTCAAAGTATACCTTTTTGTTTTAACTTTGACCAAGATGGATAATGAATATATTTATGTAATTTGTTTCATTTTGCTTTTTAATATAATGAGTTGTGTCTGGCAAAGATACAGCACACCAACTACTTTACCTGTGAGATAAGTAGTAGTAGCAATAACAACAGCAATAACAATAATAATAATGATAATAATAAAAGATTATCTGGTTCTTATACAGAGCCAAGAAGTTACCAGAGCAGTACGGGTACTACCTGAAATCCTTCTAAGTACCAAGACAGACTCAGTAAAGGTTACATCACCTGTACATAAGGTATAGGGCCCCAGGGTCATGGATGAGTGGTAATTCACCCAAAGGAAAGCACAGAAAGGTAAAATAACGGGTCTACTTCTATTCGCTGACAGCCCATTTCACTGAAACCCATTTCGTTGACAGCTCATTTCATTGACAAAAGTATTCAAGGCAAAAACCTGGGTCTTGCCCCCCTCCCCACTGTTGTGCGACTGTGGAGTTGTTATATATAGTTGGGGGGGTGTGGGGGGCACAGCCCCCCACAATGGGGGGGGGGTGGGGGGTGCAGCCCCCCACCTAGAATGTTTGTCAATGAAATGAGCTGTCAACGAAATGGGTTTCAGGGAAATGGGGTGTCAGCGAATAGAAGTAGACCCAAAATAACATATCTCACTGAATGGAGATGGCTATGGTTTAATCAAAACATTAAAGTAGAGAAAAAAATGGGCTCTGCTAATTGGATTGACACAGGAACATACATTGTAAAATGTCTTTCGTAAGATAAGATTAGAAACATACCACCATAAGTAGAGTTAAGAAGGAAATATCCCTAAGCTCAAATAAGGTGGTGTCTGTGACACTGCCAGGCCAGCTAGATAGAATTTTGTAAATAATTCTATTTCTGAGGAAGCCCGTATTTGTGGGTGAAAGCGCTTAACAACTGTTCTTTTGTGGATATTTACTGGGGCATTTGTCTTTTATTCCTTGTTGGAAATAAACGGAGATATTTTTTACATACAGCGGTGAGAAGCGTTTTCTTCCAGTTGTTAACAGAAGGTGAGCATGTACTTATTGGGGCTTCGTGCGCATTTGTTATCAGTACACCTTTGGAATTATTAAATAATTCTATGTCATTTGTGAATAGTAATATGATTTGTATGCTTGTCTTAAAAAGTGTAAGAAAACTATGTTCTATACTGAGCATCAAGATTGTAACCACAGTGTACCCTGCTGGAAAACAGCAAAAATGTGTATAAATTATATGCCAATGGAAATGTATGGTTTCATAGTAGAAGTTGGACTATATAGAGTTAACTTGCAAACTCTGAGAAAATAAATAAAGAATTTTAAGAGTGTGTTTACCAGAACTAGAAGACAGAATGTCTGCAGCTGGAAATTCTTTCTAGTGTTTGAAACCGAGGTAATTACATGTTTCCAAGGTAATTATTTTACGACTTTCAGTTTCTGGCAAGCTTCTAAGTGAGAATTGTCAGCTTCTAAGAGATAAGTATTTTTCACAGAGACATGTTAAATTCTGTTGGCATCTGTTTAGCCTGGGAACTAGATGCAAGTGTCAAATAATGATGTCCTCTAGCTAACCCAGCAGTAATGTGTATTATTAACTTAAGAACTATTTGAGAGAGAAAGGGGGCATTTTGTATTTTGTTCTGGACCTGTAAACATCTCTTCAGCACTTCTTATCTCTATCTGCCTGCTCTGTAAGGAAGACATTTAGAACATAGTTTCTCTTAGAGATAGGAATATAGCAAGATTAGTTAGAGATGTTTTCCTGTATTTATATGAGATTGTCCTGCTATGCTATTTTAAAGTATTTCATGTGACTGTGAACTCTATTGTCACTGTGCTGAGTTAAAGAGTATTGTCTTGTGCTTTCTTTCTTTATTATTAAATATATTTAAAGCTATTAATGGTGGCTGATTTTGTGTAGAAAATTTTATTTTTTATATTTTTTCTCCTAACAGATGTGTTTGTTTTTCAATTGAATTGTACAGGTTATAGGTCACATTAAAGGTGGGAAAGGTTTTGAAATGATTTATTGTGGTCTCATTGTTTTATATCACAAAAACCTGACATTTTAACAGGGGTGTGTACACTTTTTATATCCATTGTAAATTAAATCTCGAAGTGTGTGTGTGTGTGTGTGTGTGTGTGTGTGTGTGTGTGTGTGTGTGTGTGTGTGTGTGTGTGTGTGTGTGTGTAAACTACTTGGGCAGGGACACAACACACTGGTTGGACAGAGAGAATGCTAGGAGGACTTGGCTTGGAACCCTGTCTAAGGACTCCACTCTATAGCTGTGCCAGTGGAGAGTCTTAGTGGGGATCTGGAGAGAAAGGGAGAAACCAACCCCAGACTGACTGTGATCTCTGTGTGCTCTTAAGGGAAGTTGTACTTTACTGTGTGCGTACTTGTCATCCTCCCAATGTGCACGCCCCTCACTGGTGTTAGTGGTGAGGATTGAGGCTCCTTGATTACTGGGCCAGTGCACGGGCATCACATATTAATTGTTTGGCAGTGGTGGGATATCCACATCAAATATTAATTGGTTGATAGTGCTGAGTTAGCCACATCACATATTAATTGGCTTGAAGTGGTGTGGATAGTGAACTCCTGTAGCTTGTATACAATGATCACTGATTGTGTTTTGTACTCTAAATCAGCCATGCAGTGAACATTCAGAGTTCATATCACAATTGTTTTATTTATTTTGTTAGCTTAGTTAGTCAGGGAGAACAGGCAAGCATGTCAGCAGAGGAGTATGGCAAGCTGACAAGGAGTTAGTTGGCTGAGATGTGCCAGGCTAAAGGACTGGTGCATGCCAACCTGACTAAGGCAGACATGATTGCAGCTTTGGTCACAGCAGTATTCGAGAATAGCAACCAGGAGGATGATCAGAATGGCCGTGGAGATGTATGGCTCTCAGAAAATGGACAGCTCAACTTTTCTACAGAGCAGTTAAAAATCCATCAGGAGCTAAAGAGACTTGAGCTGGAGGCCAAGTGTTTGTAAATAGAAGCAGCAGAGAGAATGAAGCATCTAGAGACTGAGGAGTATGAGAAACTGCTACACCTGGAAGGTGAGGAGAATGAGAGGCAGAGGCAACATGAAAAGGAGATGCTGACTCTTTGCCAGAGTCATGGAGGTAATGGGGAAGGGAGTAACTGAACCCCAGAAGCAACAAAGGTCAGTAAATTTCTTCCACAGTTTACAGAGGGAGATAATTTTGATAGTTTCATTCATATGTTTGAGAGGGTATGT
Organism: Protopterus annectens; assembly: GCF_019279795.1. Lineage (NCBI taxonomy): Eukaryota > Metazoa > Chordata > Ceratodontiformes > Protopteridae > Protopterus > Protopterus annectens. The sequence goes on from NC_056745.1 coordinate 1,167,349,188, forward strand.
AAACAGTATAATGTTGACCAAAGGCTCGGGGTACAGGTCCTGACACCCTTACTCCATGGTAAAGCTGTAAATGTTCTATCCAAACTGATAATGACTTTTTAAATTACAACGTTGTAAAGAACTGTTTGCTAGAATTTTTTAAGCTAACACCTGAAGCTTATAGGAAAAAGTTTTCGTGAGCATAGATGCAAGGCAGATGAAAGTGTGTGTCTGAATATGTTGCTGAACTAAGCACTTATTTTCATAGGTAGATGAGGAGATGTCAGGTCACCATTTTTGAAGGGCTGGAAGACCTTTTGGTGAGGGAACAAGCCCTTAGCACTTTGCTTGAGGACATTAGGATCTGGCTAGCTGATAGACAACGCCTTACTGTAGATGAATTGGAGAAGAAGGGAGGCCTATACCTAGCAAGCAGGGCACGCTTGCACAGGAAACGGACACCCAGTGCTGCTCATAGGTATAAGGGAACCCATGGTGGGCAGCCCAGACTGCCCCAAAAGAATGTGCCTGTATCAGGGGAATCCACTAGTCCAGGTACATGTCCAGGACCCGGGGTTAAATGTTTTGAATGCAACCAGTGGTGCCATGTAGCATATAGACGTCCACGGATGGAAGATCGAGAACAAAAGGTGGGAGAGACAGTAAGTGGGAAAGAAAAATGCCAACAGTAGGTTGTCTTGAGACAACAAGGTTATCAAACTACCATCCTGCATATTTCCTGATAGGGAAGGATTTTGATAATGCAGTATTGTGTGTTCATGCAATTACATGCAGTCAGGTTTGAAGACAAGCATGTGGATCTAGAAGCCCGAGGGAGACACAGACAGACTACACACTTGCAGCTAGGACTGGTGAGGTGGTTACTTCAGGGAGGGAGCTACCCTGTAGCAGTGAGACTGAAGGTGAGCCACAGCTGCTTGTTGGTACTGATTTCTGTTGGACAGAGTGACTGCAATGGCAGAAGTAAGTAGTAGTACCCAGGCTGGCAGTGAGACGCACCTGTCAGAGGATGCCAGACTTCCTGTGGAAGGGGAGCTGAGAAGGGTTACTAAGAGAGAGTTGAGACAGGCTCAGCTCTCAGGCCCTACATTATAAGGCCTGAGGGAGGTAGCTAGTGAGGCACCTGATCCTCAAGGGATGGGGAAATCTGTATACTGGAACAAAGGGTTACTGTATAGAGAGTGGACCTCAGAGGGATGGCTAGAAGGTGAGAGAATACAGCAGTTGGTAGTGCCCAGAGCCTACCATCTGGCACTTCTAGCCATACCCCTGATATTCCCTTTGCAGCTCATATGGGCATAAAGTGTACAAAGAGACATATTATGCAGAACGTCTATTGCCCTGGAATTTCCAGAGATGTAACAGGGTACTGCAGGACCTGTGAGCAGTGCCAAAAGGTAGGCAATGCAGGAGACAAGGTGAAAGCTCCTTTGCTGGCTTTGCCTGTGACTGAGGAGCCATGTCAGAGGGTAGCTATGGATATTGTAGGGGCTCTGAGTATCCCAAGTTCCACAGAGAAAAAGTATATCCTAGTGGTAGTAGATACCCTGAGGCAGTGGCTTTGTCCTCCATTGAGGCTGAAATGTGGCAAATCCTTTGTTAGAGATTTTTAGCAGGGTAGGTTTTCCAAAAGAAATACTGACTGACAGAGGTGCCAATTTCATGTCAGACCTACTGGCTTGTCTGTGGAAGTACTGTGTGGTGAAGTACCTAAAGACCACCCCTACCATCCCCGGACTAATGGACTTGTTTAGAGGGTAAAGTCTACACTCAAGTCCAATATACAGGCATTTGCAGACCAGTTTAAGAGGGAGTGGGACAAATATTTGCCCCATCTGTTGTTTGCTTACATAGAGGTTCCTCAGGAATCCACAGGTATTTCACCATTTGAGTTGCTGTATGGGCACAGGGTGAGAGGGCCTCTAGATTTAATTTGAGATGAGTTGGAGGGGGAGCATGAATCCCACAAGGGGTCTGTTGTGGCATATGTCCTAAACCGGATCTACTTTATTTGCTTGAAGTACCAGAATATAGAATACGATATTCTCGACACGAGTACACCGAAAGCGCAAAACATCGAAAATGTAAACAGAAATCTCCGTAGATGGAGATTTCCATTTACTTAAATGTAGCGCGATCTTGGAGTTGGTATATTTAAGTAGCAGGGGGTGCAGTGGGACTTGCCCCCCTGCCTACACTAGTTTAAATTTTTTTGTGTGTATTTTTTTTTTTTGAAATTCGATTGTTAAATAGTTCGATGCATATGGTTCAATCCATATGCATTCAAGCTATTAAACTTTCGAGATCCTAAAGTAGACCCCCTAAACCTTATGACAAGGCTCAGGGAACTCATGGGCTTGGCCCAGGAGAACCTGGCAGAAGCCTGACAGCTGAAAAAGGTTTGGAATGATAGGAATGCTCGGGCTAGAGAGTATGCTGTAGGGCAGCAGGTAATGGTTCTTGTTCCTGTCAGACACAACAAGCTGCAGGCAGGTTGGGAGGGACCTTACAATGTGGTAAGGAAGGTCAATGATGTTAACTACATTGTAGGCAGGAGGCAGGGGTACAAATTGTACCATGGTAACATGAAACCTTACCATGATAGGGAGGCCCTTGTGCTGAGTATTTTCAGTGGATTGCAGGAAGAGTATGAAGAAGATCTGGTGACTGATCTCCTCAGTGAGGTTCGGACTGACATCCCAGTGGAGGAGGTAGCAATGTCCCAGCACCTATCTCCTACCCTGGTCCAAGAAATCTGAGCAGTGTTACAGGAGTTTGGGGACATATTCACTAGGAAACCAGGGTGCACCCACCTGGTGCAGCACCATGTGGATACAGGACCGCAAAGGTATATTAGGCAGTTCCCTTATAGGGTGCCTGAGAGAGCTAAACAGACTCTGAGGGAGGAGATACAAGAAGTGTTGGAACTAGGGGTAATTCAAGAGTCCAGCAGTCCCTGGGCCTCCCCAGTGGTGCTGGTACCAAAGAAGGATGGCAGCACCAGGTTTTGTGTGGACTACAGGAAATTAAGTAGTTACACAGAGTCGGATGCTTACCCCATGCCTAGGACAGATGGAGCCCTAGAGCAGCTGGTGGGGCCAAGTATCTTGCCACCATTGATCTTACCAAGGGTTACTGGCAGGTGCGCTTGACTCCCAGTGCTAGAGAGAGGTCAGCCTTTGTGACTCCTTTTGGCTTGTATGAGTTCACAAAGATGCTCTTTGGGATGGAAAATGCCCCAGCAACTTTCCAGATGCTGGTAGATCATATCCTAGCAGGAGCAGGAGGGTTTGCCCTTGCTTACCTAGATGATATTGCCATCTACAGCCATTCCTGCAAGAGCACCTTCCGCATGTCAGGGAGGTGCTGGGCAGACTGCAGAGGGCAGGGTTGACCATTAAGCCCAGAAAATGTCAAGTGGGTATGGCAGAGGTCTCCTACCTGGGACATAGAGTGGGGATGGTTAAGATCAGGCCAGAACCTGCCAAAGTGAAAACCACTCAGGCATGGCCTGCACCTGTTACCAAAAAGCAGGTGAGGGGCATTCTTAGGGACAGCAGGATACTATAGAAAGTTCATCCCCAGTTATAGTACCATAGCAGCTCTCCTTACAGACCTCACAAGGAAAAACAGGCCAGATAAGGTAGTGTGGACCCCAGCATGTGAGCAGGCATTTCAGAAGCTTAAAGAAGCTTTGGGAGGACCCACTGTGTTAGTCAGTTCAGATTACAGCAAACAAATTGTTGTGCAGGTGGATACTTTGAACCATGGGGTGGGGGCTGTACTTAACCCTATTTCTTCAGAAGGAGAAGAGCACCCAGTGGTTTATCTCAGTCATAGGCTCCAACCTAGGGAGGAATGTTATGGAACTGTAGACAAGGAATGTCTAGCCATAGTGTGAGCACTGCAGAAACTTTAGCCTCATGTGTATGGAAGAAAATTCACTGTAGTTACAGATCACAATCCCCTAACATGGTTAGATAAAGCCAGCCAGCAAAATGCCAAGTTGCTAAGGTGGAGCCTAAGGTTGCAAGCATATATGTCAGTGCAGAACCGCAGTGGGGTTAGCAATGCCAAAGCAGATGGCCTCTCAAGACAGGAAATGGGGTAAGGTATTCCCAGATATGCTCAACCCTCTCAAGCTATGTTTCTCAAGGGACACTTGAAAAAATAGCTTGAATTCTCACTGGGGGGAGAAATGTGAAACTGCCAGACCAGCTAGATATAATTTTGTAAATAATTCTGTCATTGTGAATAGTCATATGATTTGTATGCTTGCCTTAAAAATGTAAAAAAACTATATGTTCTGTACTGAGCTTCAAGATTGTAACCATAGTGCACCCTGCTGGAAAAGAGCAGAAATGTGTATAAATTATATGCCAATGCAAATGTATAGTTTCATAGTAAAAGTTGGAATATACAGAGTTAACTTGCAAACTCTGATAAAATGAATAAAGAATTTTACAAGTGTGTTTACCAGAACTAGAAGACAGAATGTTTGCTGAAAATTCATTCTATTGTTTGAAACCGAGGTAATTACAGGTTTCCAAAGTAATTATTTTTTGACTTCCAATTTCTGGCAAGCTTCTAAGAGAGAATTGTCAGCTTCTAAGAGATAACTATTTTTAACATAGACATGTTAAATTCTGTTGGTATCTGTTTAGCCTGGGAACTAGATGCAAGTGTAAAATAGTAATGTCTAACTAACCAAGCAGTAATGTGTATTATTAACTTAAGAACTATGTCAGAGAGAAAGGGGGCATTTTGTATTTTGTTCTGGACCCATAAGCATCTCTTCAGCACTTCTCATCTGTATCTGTTTGGCTCTGTAAGTAAGACATTTAGAACATAGGGTACTTACGTATTAACACAATCAGATTCCAAATCTCTCGCAACCAGGTTCCAAATCAGTCATAATTGTTGAAATTATGGACAAACAAGTCATTGTCCTTAAGTATGAATTTTGACAGATTACTAACCTGGATGTGATATTTTACTGTACTGGAATTCGGAGTTCAGACGAACTGAGCACTATGTGAAGAAAATGTACTGGCTTGCTGTGATAGTTGAGAAAAAAGAGAAATGCAGTTTGTGAGCTTTCTCTGTCCATCCCTCACATAGAATGTTGGTCCCCCTGGGAGTGGTATCCTCTGTTATGTTTCTTAGGTGAGTGATAGGTGTAGTGGTAAAAGTCTCACGTTTTAGACGTTGCTTTTTCCCCCTTTCTGGCTGGTTTCGGAATTGTCAATCTTTAAAACCTTTCTTGGGAAGGGAAAATCTGAAAAGGAGACTCATTGCATCTGGCCAGAAAATGTCATCGCTTGAAAGAAGTATGTTTCTTTGCTGTAAGTGTAGGTGTTTTCAGGATCCACTTTTTGGTAAACGAGAAAGAAACACAAGTTGTAATCTTTTCATATTTTCAACAGTTTTTACATAGAGTAAAGTTATTCTGTCATTGTGATTAGGAGTAATTACTCTGTCTTACATTGTTTTGGTGTGTTCTGTTTGCACGGTTCGGTCCAGGGTATTTAAAATGAAATCCGTCGCAGAAGGATGTCAAGCTGGAAGAGGAAGTTGGGGTTTACTACTGCTCCTGGGTGATTACCCAATGTCACTGATAGCTGGTTAGTAGCTTACACCCCTGCAAAAACACAAAGAGTCATTTGGCCATAATTTCAATAATTATGAGACATTTGGAATCTGGTTGCGATAATACATAAGTACCGAACATAGTTTCCTCTTAGAGAGATAGACAGGAATATAGCAATATTAGTTAGAGATGTTTTCTGTATTTATGTGAGACTGTCCTGCTATGTTATTTTAAAGTATTTCTTGTGACTGTGAACTTTATTGTCATTGTGCTGAGTTAAAGAGCATTGTCTTGTGCTTTTATTATTTATTATTAAATGTATTTAGACCTATAAATGGTGGTTGATTTTGTGTAGAGACATTTAAGTTCTTAGAGTACTTCCCATATATTTGGTGACACTGTAGAGGCCATTCCGAAATAGTCTTAGCCTTGGTCACCCTTACTATTTGGATAACACATTGGAATTGGTCACTCTTTGGGAAGGGCCTTATAGTAGCTGATAAGTAGGGGTTCTGGTGGCAGTGCTAACTACTTTATGGTCTGGGGAGAATTCGGGGCATAGCTAGTAAACCTGTGCCAGCCTTACCCAGGTGTGTGTTTGTATATAAATAAAATCTTAAAGTGTGTGTGTGTGTGTGTGTGTGTGTGTGTGTGTGTGTGTGTGTGTGTGTCAGTTACTTGGGGGTGGACACGAAGCACTGGTTGGACAGAGAGAGTGCTGGGAGGGCTTGGCTTGGAACCCTGGCTAAGGACTCTACTTGACAGCTGTGCCAGTGGGGAGTCTTATTGGGGATTAGGAGAGAAAGAGAGAAACCAACCCCAGACTGACTGTGATCTCTGTGTGCTCTTAAGGGAAATTGTACTTTACTGTGTGTGTACTTGTCATCCTCCCAATGTGCACGTCCCTCACTGGTGTTAATGGTGAGGACTAAGGCTCCTTGATTACTGGGCCAGTGCATGGGCATCACAGTGTGAATACTTGCAACTGTACAGCACTCTTTCACATGGTAGGATCAAGCTAGTTACCTCAAGTTTATTAACCAAAATTTTCAAGAATACCACAGATGTGAGCATAAGTATTTTATACTATGAGGAACTACACTCTCCAGAAACTGCCACTGAAGAAATGAAACAAATGTGGGAAATAGCTATACAAGAGGACCTATCTCAAAAGGAATGGAATGCATGTCTGCAAACACTTATTGACCCTAAACTCCCTACTATAGCAAATTTTACATTGCTAAAAAAGTTGAATATAAAAAATCTCAAACAATTAGGGGAAGTAAGGGTTGGAGATGCGCAGAAGAAGAGACAGACTATTTATACTTGGTGTGGTCCTGTCAAGAGGTAGCCCATATATGTCTCTCCCCTTAAAAATTGAAGACACTCCTAAATTCTCTCTTTCTCTCTCTCTATTGGGTATCACTACATTTATAGAAGAAATGCCAAATATAGAAAGATACTGGATTAGATGTGTAGTTGCAACAAATCTATTAATAATCTTTCAGAACTGGAAAGGTCAATTTATGCATTAGATCAGAGAATATCAAACTATGAGTGACAAGCTTAAAATATGGTCTAGTAAATATCATAACAAGAAAAAATACTCAGATTCATGGTGTACACTGTTATTTCAATTAGAACACTCAATCAGTAGTTTATATCCACTGTGCACATATGTTCGATCTGTCTTACTTCTTTCTTCATTATAAGATCAAGGAATGATTTGCTAAACATATGCTTAAAAAACTTATGGCAAATGCTGGAAATTCTGTGACCTTTGTGAGATGTGACTTTGTTGAAATGCAATTCAATAAACAGCATGAATAATAATAATAATAATAATAATAATAATAATAATAATACCTGCATTGTGAATATTAAAGGAACAGAATATATTAATATGCATAGCAGAGTTTAGATTTTTTCTCATTTTGTTCAGTAGTTATTTGTAAGTAACTATTATACTTAGTTCAAGATACTTGCTTTTTTTCGTCTTTGTGACTGCAACCCAGTCCTTTAGATTTTGTGAACAAGTTCTATTAATGTTTGTGACTAAACAAATGTTTTAAAGTTTTTCAGATTTACTTTTGATAATTAGAAGGGTTTTCCTATTAGTTTTTCCTGTGATAGACTTTAATACACTGTTATATATTATAGTCTGTTGTCAGTCTGTTATGAGCTAAGAAGGTACATAGGTTGTAAAACACTATATTTTGCAAAGGGAGAAGATATCTATCCCCCTTTAATTACAATTTTATTTTTTTTAACAAATGCTTCTTGTCTGAGTCTTTGAAAATAAAGTTACCCTTGAATTATATAAATTAAATACTTTGACTAATTTGCTTGTCCGTTATGTTTAGATTCTGATGATAAATATTTTTTATTGACTGATAAATGAATTTCTAGAATGCGGGTCACAGAAGGGATAAACTAATGAATTACTTTATGCATGCTATTTTCCTTGGGGGAGTCTTTAGACCTTTAGTATTTACAGAAGTTAGCCTGAACAGGGTTATTGCCTTTTGTTGATGCTTTTTTGTTGATACTTAAAATTTCTGAAATAAGAAATAATCTGAGATTATAGCTGATATTGTACAACAATGTCTGACAGCAAGAAACAGAAGAGTGAGAAGGCAAGCTTCTGTTTTTTTTTAATTTCCCTCTTCTCTGAGGTTTTGCAACATTGTATGTAGTATATATGTTTATTATGTATGTGTGTGTGGGTGAGTGTGTCCATATAGGTATATATATATATATATATATATATATGGTTCCCCTTTATAATCTCGAAATACTGAAATCTCGAATTTCAGTATCTTGAAACTATAAAGTCGAACAGCCCACAGACCCGAAACACACAATCACAAAAAATAAAATCCCAGACATACACAAACCATACATCACACAACACCCACACCATTCAAACCACAACACACAAACTGCACAATCCCACACCCCCCTACTTATATATACCAACTCTTGAGATTGCACTTACAGTAAAGAAATGCATTACTCACAAGCACACATTCCACACTCCCTCACACACACATACACACACACACACACACACACACACACACACACACACACACACACACACACACACACACACACACACCACACATACACAAACGCAAAGACATCCAACACTTACACCCATACCGTCACATTCCTACCCTAACCCACATGCACAACTTACAAAAACACTCACATGCAGTCACTTACCTTCACTTCCATAAAACATCCCAGCCAAACACTTCCTGTCCTGTTGCTGCACTGCATAAGAGCAGATTCGAGACATTCAAATTTGCGCTTATACACTTTCGAGATTTCAGTAATTTGGGATTGTAAAGGGGAACCATATATATATATATATATATATATATATATATTTATACACATACATGTGTATGTATATTTATATATATGTCTGTATATGTTTATATATATATATATATATATATATATATATATATATATATATATATATATATGAGATATATGGAGATTAAGGATCTGAAGGGAGAACACCCACTTTGGGGGTGCAGAGGTGCAAGTGTCCAAAGAAAGTTGTCTCTGTATAAATAGTTCATCATTAATCTGTCCCAAGAAAATAGCTTGCAGGAGAGAAGACGAAAAGGAAAACTCTGATCCACAGGCTTTCATCAGTGAGAAATGATGAAATGGTAACTAAGATCTACAATGTAATGACATTTTTTTATTTCTCTTTAAAAAAAAGACACATAAGATTGTAGTATCTCAATGTAAAGTTATGCATAACCTCAAGAAGAATGTACAAGCCCTCTTCGATATTCCTTGAGCACATATATTTGGATTGTATATTTCTGGTTATTCCATGTCAAGCTGTGAATAACTCATAGTTTACCTACTGTGTGAAATCTATAGTTTGATCTCTGGGAGATGTACTCATAATAAAACTATGCCCAGTACTGTGGACAAACTATATGTGATGCACTTCATACCATGATTTACAGTTTAAATGTACACTTAATTGCAGCAATTACTTTTGGGACTGTCTGTCTGGGAAAAACAACAATTTCTGAATGAAGACGCTTCAGGAAAAATGAATTTTTCTGTGGAGTAAAGCGTTCTGGATTTGATTATATTTACTAAGGGTGTGCCAAGGGTAAAGCTTTTTGCATGAGAATGTGGGAGTCTTTGTCCCCCAAACAAAAACACATTTTAAATTCTACCTCAAGCTCTTTTTTTTTTTGACTACAGGAGGAATTTGTAATTCGAAAATCTGTGATCATATAATGAAGCCAGCTAAAGTACAGTCTGTTAGTCAGCATTATATAATTGCAGGTCCTTTTGTCTTATTAAATGAATCCCAGAGCTAACTTTTTTCCTTGCCATCGCAACACCCATTTATAATTCCCAGTACTATTTCGTACCTCTCTACCTCTTACAGCAAGAAATCTGGACACAGTCATAAATAAAAGTGGAACGAAGGCCTAAAAATAGGGACAATTTTTAAATATTGCTCTTACAAACTTAGAAAGTTGATTTAATAACAGGTTTTACAGTAGCATGAATCTTCTGAAGGATATGAATTGTGAAACTCAAATGTCTATAATTATTTTTGAACTTCAGTCTTTAATGATTTACCACTAATTTGCCAGAAAACCAGAATTGTATGAAAAACAGACCAAATATTTGAGGCTAGTATCTGGACATTCTGTGAAAATGTGTACAGTTGACAGGTATGAACAAGTCATTTTAGGTATATTCATATTAACAATAAGATACCTCCGAGTCTTCAAAATATTTAAACAAACTTAGACCAGTTATCAGCTTAGGTTCATACTAGGCTACTTGCCCTAGGGCATTTATAAGCCTAGCCAGAGTGTGTTTGGCTTTCGCCACCCATTTTAAATTAATTTTGCTATGCCCTTTTTCGAGGTTAGTATACTGTGCCTCTGTCTAACAGTGACACAGAAGTGATACCCGGGGTAAACCTACGATCTTCCATCCACTCATCAAGATTCCTCTTGAAGAGAGTCAATGAGGGACTCTGCCTAACCTGGACTGGGATTTTATTCCAGAGTGAAGGGAGCCTCTGGGTTATGAATCTGTCCCTCTAGCATGTCCTATTTATTTCAATGCTGAGGTTCAAGTCTCTCGAGCGCGTAGCTCGATGGGATTTGGATTTTCTGAGGTGTAGCATGTCCATTAATTCTGGGTTGGACATGGCTTTATACATCAGGCACAGATCGCGTCTGAGCAGGCGGTATGCCACTAAGTAGAGCTGGAGTTTCTTTAACCGGGCAGCATATGGATCTGTTTGAGCCCTTTGATCCTCTTGGTGAGGTACTTTTGGGGTCTTTCCAGTTGCTGCAGGTGTCTGGTAAGGTACATCCCAAAAGGGGCATTGTACTCAATTATGGGCCTGATGAGGGATGAGTAAAGAGGCACGATGACCTCCCCTGATCTAGATGTGAATCCCTTCATGATTAGGTGGGCTATATAAAATGTTTTTCTAACCACTTTGGCCACGTGGTTGTCAAATGAGAGATTGCTATCAACTTGGGTCCCCAGGTCCCTAATTACTTCTTCTGTACTTAATGGATTACCACCTATGTGGTAATTTGTGGGCACTTTGTTTTTGCCAAAGGGGATGACTATACACTTTTTGTCGTTTAGCTTGAGGCCATGGCTCTGGCACCAGTTGTCTGTTTCTATGAGGCCCTTTTGGAGGATGCTTGTGTCGGCTGGAGAGTCAATTATGGCACCCAGTTTGCAGACATCTGCGAACTTGGTCAGCCACAGTCCTTCCGTGTTGGCCTGTACCTCCGAGAAATATATACCGAACAGAGAGGTCCCACGACTGAGCCTTGTGGGACGCCACTTGTAACTGGTTTGGAGTCTGACATAGCTCCAGCAATTCTAACCATGTGGGTTCTGTCCTTGAGCCAGTTTGCAACCCATCTAGTGACATAGGGGTTTATATTTAAGCTGGTGAGCTTATCTATAATGCCCGGGTGGGGTATTGTATCGAAGGCTTTTGCGAGGTCCAGGTAGGCTGTGTGGACCACCTTCCCCTCGTCAATGGCCTTGGTGACTGTTTCAAAGAAATCAACCAGGTTTAAGAGGCAGGATCTGCCCTTAACAAAGCCGAACTGGGTAGGATCCAGTGTCTGTAGGTCCTCAATATCTTTATTTATGAGGTCCATGATGATCCTTTCCATAGCTTTGCAGACCAAGCTAGTCAGGCTTATGGGGCGATAGTTTCCAGGATCCGTTGAGGCACCACCTTTGTGAAGAGGGACCACTGTTGCTGTACGCCACTCTTTGGGTGCATATCCTGCAGTAAGGCTGAGCTTGAACAGTAGTTTTATGTTTGGGTTTATCTCTTCTTGGAGTTCATGTAGGATGCAGCCCGGGACACTGTCTGGTCCCATTGATGCTGTGTTTTGTGCTTTGAAGAGGGCGGCTCTTACCTGAGCATCTGAAATGTCAGGGGGGCAGCACTCTGCTGGGATAGATATTTGCCCTTTTGGTGGTGGGGGGGGGGGAGAAGTTTGCGCTGAACCTGTCAGCTAGGATGTTGGCAATGTCTGTGGGTTCGGTGTATTTTTTGTCATTTTGGACTAATTCTGAGCATATCTGGGAATTCCCACCCAGGTTCCTAACATAACTAAAGAAAGCCTTGTGATTATCCTTAGTGTCCTGTGCAATTGTTCTCTCGAAGCTGGTCTTAGACGATTTCATGAGTGCCCGTAGTTTTTTGCTAATACTGATCAGAGATGCCTTCCCTTTTTGGAATTTTGCTCTATCATGTAGTAGCTTCCTCCTTCTATTGTATAGTTGTTTATGGCTGGGGTCCACCAGACAGGACGTCTGCCTTTGGAGGATTGGGTCTTGGTTTTATTTGGGATTGCATGATCCATGCATTCCTGAAGGTGTTCATAAAATGCGTTTATAAAGGATTCTGCGGTCTGGGCCGTATTTTCCACAGGCCCGGGGCTTTGAAGGATTCCACCTCGGTTTTGAGGAGTGTGAAATTTGCTTTAGAGAAGTTTTTCACTGTGGTTTTCAGGGTAGGGGGTGGAGTCGGGATGTGAATATCCAGTGAGATTAGTTTATGGTCTGATCTTACCAGTGAGGGATACACTTCTGGTCTGGAGCATAGAGTCCCCATGTTGGTGATGATCAGGTCCAGTATATTTTCCCCTCTTGTGGGAGTAGTAACAAGTTTTTCCATAGTATTTGAGTTTATAAATTCTAGGAACCTTTGGGCTAGGGTGTTGGAGCTAGAGTAATGCTCCCAGTCTATGTTTGGGTAGTTGAAGTCACCCAATATAATGGTGTTTGGAGAGACCTTCATATTTTCCAGTGTTCTCAGGAAGGCCAAGTGAGGTTCCTGGGTTTGGGAGGGTGGTCTGTAGCAGGCTATAAACTGGAAGGCAGTTTTTCCCACTGTTAGTTGCACATGGATAGTCTCTGATGCTTCGTGCTGTGCCACCAACCTGGAGGTGTGGGTATCTTTGACGAATATTGATACTCCCCCTCCTTTTGTGGTTCGGTCCAAGTTTTGGGTCTGAAAAGCATGGTATGAGGTATAACCTGGTAGTGCTGGGGTGCTCTCAGGAGCCTTGAACCAGGTTTCTGTTACTGCATAGATATCTATGTTCTCCATGCTAAGGAGAGTTTCGAGTGCGTGCATCTTGAGGTTTAGACTTCTGGAGTTGACTAGCATTACTCTGAGTTTCTTATCCCTTGTGATACCTATGGAGGTGGGTTTGTCTTTTGAGCCTTGCCTAAAAAGGGCACTATGGGGGTAGCAAGAGCCTTTGCCAATATCCGAAAGCCCAGGGGTGACAGGTGCAAGCCGTCCCTAGCGAAGCATTGTGGCTTGTCGAGCATGTCATCCCAGGCTGACAGGCATTGGATCCCCTTTGAATGACACCAATACTTAAGCCAATTGTTGAAATCGATCATCTTGTCTTCATATTGTGGCATCATTCTTGGTGAGGGTAAGATGCTACTCAAGGTCAGGGTTATACCGGCCTGGGCTACATGCTCAGAGAGCTCCTCTATGTCTCTTTTCATGTAGTCCAGGGAGGTACGTCTCAGGTCATTCACACCAGCATGGACAATGACTGAGTCATATTTGTACTTGCCTTGGAATGACCTGAGTGCTTGTGTTATGTTGCGGATCCTAGCACCCGACAGGCAGCTCACCATGACCTTCTCCTTGTTCAGCCTGGTGAGCGGGACGTCAGTGTGCCTGATGATAGAGTCACCTGTTACAAGTGTATCAGGTGTCTTGTTTAGCCTTAAGGGCTGTGACTGTTCGGCACACTGGCTTTATTTCTACAGTGATATTATATTTTGTATTTTAGGAATTTTCTGTTTTTTCAAGCTTTAATTTCCCTCCCTTTTTAGTTACTAATTCTGGCATCTGTTGTGATTCTTAATCCATAATCCACTTGTAGACTTTCACTTAACCTCCAGATTGTCTAGTATGCACCCTAAGATTAAGCTGCCTCTCATACTTTTCTGCCATGATACATCCTTGGTTAAAGGCAGTGCTGGCAGACACAACCGTACAATCGGCAATGCATTCTCAAGTCTCTGCAGTACGTATGCCAATATAAATAAATAAATAAATATATATATATATATATATATATATATATATATATATATATATATATATATAGATTCACTTCATAACACTGCAAACTCAAAACATTGAAAATGAGAAAGCTTCACAATACAAAAGACCAAAACACTGAAACTTCAAAACACTGAAAACTCAAAACACTGAAACTCAAAACACTGAAAACACATATACATATACTGAGTTTAAACAACATAAATCATAGCACTACCCCCCCCCCCCCCCCACACACACACACACACCCTGCTACTGAAATATATCAACTCCAAGATTGCACTTAGGGTAGTGAAGTGCAATCTTGGAGATGATATATATAAGTAGCAGGGGGTGTGGGGAGTGCAGCCCCCCACATGGGAGGTGCAGAGGGGCTTGCTCCCCTGCTTACACTTGGTGGAAAGTGCTATGATTTATGTTGTTTAAATTCAGTATATGTATGATAACTGTTTCAGTGTTTTGAGTTTCAGTGTTTTGAGTTTTCAAGATTTTGAAGTTTCAGTGTTTAGGTTTCAGTGTTTTGAGCTTTCAGTGTTATGAAGTGAATCCCTATACATATATATATATATATATATATATATATATATGTGTGTGTGTGTGTGTGTGTGTGTGTGTGTGTGTGTGTGGATGCTGTTCTCTTCCTCCTGTTGTTCCTTTCTTTTCTGCTGCATATGATCATGTTACCTGGTTTTCAAACTTTTGTCCATTTCCTCACCTTCTCACCTGTCTTCACTCTTGACTCCTTTCATTTTTGTTTCTGTTTCTGCCATTCCTTCAGTCATTGAAATCACCACAACTTCTGCTCTGTTTGCTGGTTGCTTCATTCCCTTTAGACCTAGCCATTCCTTTTACATATTTCTTTCCTTTTCCCTGTCTACCCTATATGTCTCTATTTGGCTCCTTTGCAATGTTCATACCTAACTTGGTAGTTCCTACTCTTATCACTTCCACTACCTTCCTGCAGGGGTCTTTCTTTTCAGTAACCCTCCTTTTCTTGACATTTCAGGACAAGGCATTGTACAGACAATTTTCCTCTTCACCTCATGTCCTTGCATCTATATCAGTTGTCTTCACACCCATCAGCACTCTGTTGTACACTAATCTACCCATGCAGCATGACTCCATTTAAATTGCCTATTTCTCTGGCTGTGGCATCCTGACAGCATCCTAAATTCCCCACCACTGTTGTTATTCTACAAGCTGGATACACGTAACCCTTGTCCACCGAAGTCCCCTAACCAGTCCTTCAGTCAAGATCTAGAGCAGCTCATCCACTTCTTCTACTCCTGGCTTTGCTTGCCTACTGCTGCCAGGCATTCAGTTTTATTTTATTTTTTTTAGTTCACACTGCCTTTTCTGTATCCCTTTCCTCAAGCCTGAAGTCCATGATAGTCCACTTTTGTATGCTTCAACTAGCTTTACCTGTCTTAAGCATGCCATTCTGTTCCTATGTAGACTCTAAAGATAGCACCTGACATTCACAAACAGTCCTTCCTGTGTATCAAAGCATTCACAAGCTTTATTGTGACCGTTTTTTTAAAGCTGTTATTCAATGCTTGAATGCAGCCACATCTTGGGAACACTTCCAAGCACCTCTGCTCTGCTACTTTTCTAAATCTTTACAAATGCCCTCTGTAACAGTGAGTTGCCCTGCTTTCATACCATCCCCTAGGCTCCCCTTATCTCTCTGCTGCATACTGTCCACAAAAAGCACATTTTAAGTTGTGTTGTGACCCTCACAAAGATAGTCTAACAGTGTTTCAAATGGAGACTGTGGCTATTTGTTTCATATTTTGCAGGGGTTTCCTTAGCCTGTAATGGTGGATATACTCCTAAAGGCATGCCACAGTTTAATGTACAGCTATCTGAAACCTGCTTGGCAATGCCCAATGCCCACCTCCTGCATCAAATGCCTACAGTTATTTGTTGCCCTACCTCTCTGTCAAGTCATTGTGTACCACAGTACAGGTTGTAAAATGCTCCACATTTGTCATTGCCAGTGATTTCTACTGCAGTCCTGTATTTTGAAAGTGAATGAGAGATGAAGCTTATGATACACAAGTGCCTTGTCATTTCACAAAGTAGCTGAAAAAGATTTTATTGTTGTTCTAAAATAAAATAGAATGGCCAAAGCAAGAGAAGCTCATTTCCAGTAGATTGCTGTCATAAGACATAAGATATTATTGGCACTTCAATACAATTTACATTCTATTCACAATGGATAAATTATGCATTAAGTACAATCAACAGTGTTAAAATTGCCTTTCCTATCTGAAACAAATCTATGCACTGACATTCTGCCTTATACCCCTTAAATTATCACATTTTAAAAGTCGAATTGTAATGAAGAGTGGATTTCATATTCATCGATTTACTATTAAAAAACGTGTCCTTCCCGAAACAAATCAGTACAGTCATAAATTAAACTTTAAAATTATCGAGATTTAAGTATTTTTTCCAGTGGATTGTAATTTTCTATGATATAAACTAACACTTTCCTGTGAATATGTTTAAATGCATTATAAACAGTAAGATGATATTCTTAGCATCTAAGAAACAGATTTGTTTTTGTTATGAATCATGTCTGTAAGCCTGTGTGAATCGAGTACAGCAAGTCTTCAACCTTGTTTCATGATTATGTTTCTAGTTATGAACCAATAGCCTAGCATATAATACAGTATAATAAATGTGTTGTGTTAATACAGCCCACTAAATATGTCCTGTTAGCATTAGCAAAGTACCTCAATTATTCTTAAACTCTGTATAATTTACATAATGATGACAGCATTTACATTGCCATTAGATAATATTAATGGTGTAGTGTAAGCCTTTCATTTGTCAGTGATGTTACAGGTTAGATGATGATTTATACTGGTTAGAAACAAATAGCCTTCAGCAAGATCTTAGCAACTTGACTGTTATCATGTGAACCATGCATTACACCATATGTCTATCACAATGCTGATATGTGGTTTGCCGTAAGAGTAAAGAATTTGCCTTATATGTTGTTGTCAGCTGCCTATACTGTTTAGTGTACTCCCACAGATATCAAACACTCTGAATTAATTAATTTCCTTTTCCACAGATGTATCTTTTTTATATGGGTTGATGAAAACACAGCTTCCTTTTCCACCTCTCCAGCTTCTGCTATGAACAATTTGTTCAGTCATTACCACAGCATCATATGTACATTTTATTTTATTGCATTAGACCAGTGGCCTCTTTTCTGTTGAAATCTGAGGTGAGATTCATACTGACTAAGAGAAATCTGGGCAGGGCACCAGGGAACTTCCTGTTTTCTTTTAAGTAAGTGATATGAGATTTTTTAACATTCCCCCAAGTTTCCATTAACACTGGCAACTCAGCAGACTGGGCCTTGGCTTAACATTTCCTCTGAAGAACACACAGAAGACTGTATCAACCCCACCAGCACCACCACCAATGCTACACTGCAGTGTCAGTATTGGAAAGTGCATCCCATTACCTGGTGTGGGAACTGAACCCCCAGTCTTCTGCTCCTCCAGCATCAAAGGTTAATGTGCTGCACATCTATCTATCTATCTATCTATCTATCTATCTATCTATCTATCTATCTATCTATCTACTTATCTTGAACTATTTTAGTTTGTTAACAAAACTGCTTCTATTAGTTTTCATTGTAGGTACCATCATTAGTTGGAACAATTGTAAAAGAACACATCCTTATGTTAAATCTTAGAAAAAATGAAGACGTGCAGAGCTAGTCCACTAACAGAAAAGACAAAGACACTGGAACAGAGAGGTGATATAATATCTTTATTGGACCAATAGGGGTTTTACAATTGATTGAGAATTTAGACTAACAGGAGTCCTTTATTGACAATTGCTACTCATGTTTTAGAGTACATTTAACATCCACTTGTGACTAGAAAGTGAAATACATAATTTATTTCTCACTCTCTACAAAGACACTTGAAAAATTTCACTGCAGGGGAAATGTGTATGACCTGGGTGCTTAATACGGCAACTATACCGCAGAGATGGAGACTCTGTTTGTGTCTGTCACTGTGTGTGAGTGTGCAAACTTGAAACTTTAGAAGACCGGGTTATGGTTCTCCCTGCAGGCTAGATTAGTTAGTGTTTATTTAGCAGAAAAGATAAAAGTGGACTATTCTTGCCACTTAATGGGAAAATAAATCACAATCAAAACAGATGTGCAAGGACGAGAAGTTAAATTCAGAGAAGAAAGTTATAATGTATAATTAGTCTGCCTTAATATGCAGTCTTTGTGAGATACGCATTTAGTTAAAACATGTAATGATTTCATTAATACTTTGGTCACAGTTAAGTGATGTGCTGTGAAAAAAGGCAGGGACTATCAAGAAAGTAAGATTAGGTTACAATGTGTGGATGCCAGGTAAAAAAAAAATCCTTAAACACCAACAACCAGTCTAAGTAAGAATTTGTAAATGTACATTTGAGCACATACTCAAGTAGTGCTTACAGAAATGATTCAGAGGTCCCTTGTTCTTGTTTAACAACCACTACCAAAATTTTAATCTAAGACAGCTTGTTTATTTTCAAGGCTAAGACTCTAAAAGGAGTTGCAAAGAAATTCTCAAACCCTTTATGAGCAATAGAATTTCTAAGTGCATAATGCACATGGTACAGGAAAAAAGAAACGCCCAGACAGCAAGTGTCTCCTACCATTTTCTGTATACACTATATGCCTGTCTTTGAGGTAACATAGAAAGATGCATCATAGCAAACAATGTGCTATATTTCAAATGTTGCTTCTAAATGAAGAAGAAAATAATTGAATTATAGCTCCATTGTCTTGGATAACGCAGACTGGAGCAGCGGTTAGAGTTGCTGCTTCTTTGTGCTTCTTCTCTCGTTTGGTTCACAGCTGGGAAGCTGTCTGTGTGGAGACTTAGTGTTACCTCTGTGCCTGTTCAAGTTGTTTCCCAGTGACCTTATTTCCTCTCTAAGATATGCTATAGGTAAATTGGAGATGCTCCAAATTACTCACAGATAGGTATGCTGTGTGTGAGTCACAGTGTGTTGGTGGGGGTGTGGTGTTTGCATTAGGAGATGGACTGGTTCCCCATCCAGAAAAAGTTTTTCTGCATTTTGCCCACAGATTACTAGGATAGATTATGGCTCCCGCAGCCTTGAACTGGCTTCTGAATGACTTCATTAATATCCATCAATAATGTAACGACCATTAATTTTATTTATACATTTTCACACATGATATCCATAGCTTTTTTCTAAAGGCACTTGTTTTGATCAGTCTCTGAAGACAGGTCAGTGAACCATCATTTAGTCCCTAATATAGTTAGCCAAAACTGTGTCACTTTAGAAATAGTCCAGTAGTACTATTCTCAGCACATGCGTTTCTCTGTTTCTGTCTTCTGGTCTAGGGATATACTTGTAAACAGAAACTACAGGGTTAGTAGTCATTTCTCTTTTGGCACAGTTGTCTAAAACCCCTAGACTTCATCTGCAGTTGCTTCACCACCTTAGGTCTAGTAAGGATACTTTTAGAAATTTTCCTTTAGATATACTATATCTTTTCATTATAAACCATTTAACATTGTGTTAAGACTAACATTTTGTTGTGTCTGCTTTGTGTATTTTGCTGGCAGTGGTGGATTATAATAGCAGCGATTTGTGCAGTTGCCTGGAGCCGTCAGCTCTGGTGTGTGTGTGTGTGTGTGGGGGGGGGGGGGTTGGGGGCATGGTTACCAAGAAATTAAAGCTTCAAAGTCTCCTTATGTTCACCACAGCAAACTCATATAAGTTAACTTCCATGCTGAACATAATAAGTGAGGATAATGGTTATCACTACCAGACTACAGATAGTGTTAAAAAATGGTAAATGACAAACAATGAATATTACCTTCATAAACTAATGGTACCTGTTATTTGGGCTTTTGCATCACAGCTCAGTGAAGCTATTCACCTCAGGTGCTGTATTTAGTCATTAAAACAAATAAATGCTTTTTAAATTAAATTAATAAATGCCCACAGCCACAGTGACTATATCTAAAGTGCTGTAACTTTCTGTTTTTACCATGATTCACTGAGATGGCAGCAAATGGCAGTAGTTTTGAAGTTCATGGATGGAAGAGCTCACATGTTGTTGGGTACAAGGCAGCAACACTTCCATAAAAGGAAATGTTCATTTAGTTTGTGAAATGCTTTACGCTATATAATGTTGTGGTCATCCCATTTTAAATTGTGTGTATTTTATTTGCAATATTTTGCATTCTGTTATAGTGGGTCTTGATATTTCATACCAGATTCCTGAATAGGCCAGGTAATAGCTGGACCCACATGGCTACAACTGTACAGAGAAATATATTAATATAGTTATACCATACAGTAAGCAGGCCCTATGCAAACTATGTCAGAATCCATGTGGGAAAGCAAAATCTTCAATCTGGTACTCTCAAGCAAGGATTTAGGGGAGGAGCTTAAGTAAGAAAGCTGGGTATCACCTGTGATAAAATGATCAGCAAACAGTGCAGTTCACAATTAATATGCCTGCAGTCTCATACTATACCAAAATGATATTACTGGATGTTATTCCAATTAATTATGATAAAATGAGAAATACCTCATTAGAGCATTACATAACAGTGCAAAATGACAAATAGATGGATTGTGAGGAAAAACAAAGCTTACCATCAAAAAGACACAAATCTTTGCAGGACGCAAAACAATAAAATAAAATGGTAGGAAATAGGTAATGTAAATGCTATGGTAAATTTTAGTAAGAGTGGAAATTACAGAAAGGTAGAGCTACAAAATAAAGTGATGTACAGTAATCACTAGGTTTGTACTTCTTGATATTTCCTAACTGAAATACATAGAATGTCTTTTATTTTATTGTATCTTTATTTTACATTTGTTGACCGGGATAGTCCAACTGGATGCATGTCCATTTTCAGCAGAGGCCCGGGGAGAAAAGCTCCATGGAATAACAAATCATCATAACATGTCACATATTACAAATAACAAATAACAAATATATTATTTACAGAGATTAGATGGGCAGACAATACAAATTACATATAGAATATTTTCAGTGATTAGAAGAGCAAACATTATAACAAATTGTCAGGCAGTGTTATTCAGTGAGAGAATCGGATAAAATTACATAGTAGGCTACCTAGCAGATTTACACATTCCAGAGCCAGTTAACCAGTCTTGATACAGTGACATAGCCAGTTTGTTCCCAGGTGGTGTTTGAGCCTAGTTTTGAACTGACCAAGTGAAGAGAGTAAGGTAATATCAGCTGGCAGAGAGCTCCACGATCTACCTACAGAATTTACGAAGAGTAAGTCATCGGCTGAGTTATTAGTTTTACATATCTGAATAAGGAGTCTGTTGGCGGAGCGCAGTGGTCTAGGATTATTATATATTATTATTATTATTATTATTATTATAGATTATACTTTAATTAGTACTTACAGAAAAAATGGTAAACCATAGACTTGAGCTGCAGTTGAAGAACCATCAATTGAATGGTGTCCTTTCAGGACATTTATCACATTAGCCTGTGGTTTATAAGGTATAATGGGTATAGAAATGACAGGATAATAAGTCAGGTTAACAAACTGGGTGGTAAGGTAACCACTTCTACTGCAAGTGATTCAGTTTCAGTTAACTGCTAGGACATCGAAGGTTTTACTGACGTGAGTGTTGGATAGATTAGATAGGAAAACATGAAGGATGCATCATGCTCACCAAATGATTTAGAAAAATCAGTGCATACCAAGATTACATATTCCCCGTTCTGAAGGAGAGATGGGCCTCCCTGAAATTGATTACATGTATAGATCTGCAATCGTGGAACTCCACACATATTTGCTAACCTCGTAAGACTCAAACATATAGTGAAAGTTTTGAAACATGAGGAAAATAAATCTAAGATGACTTCTCTGCTTAATCTCGCAGAAGCAAATTGGCGTCAAACAGGAATGGAAATCAAACCAGAAGTACAGTAGATAAAATTCAGGCAGCAACTGAATGTGCCAAAAAACAAAAAAAAGATTGTAAGGTGAACGATCAGGTGAGAAGGCAAAAAAATGTGGAAAAAGCATAAATATAGTTGCAAGTATAGACAACTTCTGGTTGAGCAGGAACAAATGCAGGAATGGTTAAGGAGAGGTGAATTTAAACCAAGAGATGAAAGGTTAATATTGGCGGCCCACGATAGTGGGCTACGTACATGTTGGTTTACAAAGTCCATTGAACATGTGGGAGAAACAGACAAATGCAGGTTTTGCAAAACAGAATTGGAACAGTAGGACACCTCGCTGCTGGTTGTGACATACTAATGTCAGAAGGACTGTACACATAATAATGTGGTGAGACTGCTACACTGAGGATTGTGCAAACATTATGGTACTGAAATGGCTGAAAAACACTGGAAACATGATCCACAATGCATCATAGAAAATGATGAAGTCTACATCACATGGGATCATCCATTACCAACAGTTCAAAAGATAGATGCTAGAAAACCGGACGTAGTGGTCCAAGAAAGGAAGACAAAAGTAACATTGATCATTGAAATTGCCACATCCAGTGACTAAAGTGGCCTGTGCACAGAGAGACACAAAGTCATAAAATATTGGGATTTGCAAGCAGAAACGAGAGCAATGTGGAAGAAAGATACCCAGATAGTTCCAATAATAGTTGGAGCAACGTGTCTTATAAAAAAGAGTCTACAATCATATTTAGATATGCTACCAATACATGTAACTCCATACGAATTACAGAAGGAGTCATTACTGGGCACATTGCAGGTGCTGCAAAGAGCACTTTTGACTGCCATCAAAGAGTGATAAATACTAATTTCATGAACTTTAATCGTAATTTGACTTAGGAATGGGGTCCATTCCCATCATGGTATTAGAAACTCAAAAGATTTGGGGAAATTAAAAAAAGGGTGAAACATTCAAGAGCAAAAAACTAGTTGCCTTCCTATGTTTGGAGGGTAAGGACTTTTAAACAACTTTGCTTCCCCATACTGGAGACTGTGAGGGGACAATGGTAGGTAGGCCTTAACAGTGCAATACTAAGTAGTGATTGGATGTACTAGTTGGACTGTAGTAGCTGGGCTTCAGATGGCTTCATTTGTCTATTGCCTAGTAACAATCTATAAACCTATGAGTCTGTAAGATGTCTATAGTGAGATATGTGCATGGAAACATATACTAGCTGGCAGTGATCTAACTGAATTGCATGCCCTGAACGGAGCTCCTACAGGATGGCTATAATTAGAAACTATCCATATATAGTATGCCAGCATTTGGGACACACTTCCCAGATTTTGCTTACCATTGACAGAACAAATGGCATATGCACAAAGGAATCTCAGGAACCCTGATGTCTGTGAATCTTTTTTTTCATAAAATGCTCTTTCATAACAGAAAATACCTGGATTTGTTCCTTTAGATTATATGACCAAATAAGATCACAGAAATCACAGCTGCCGACTCCAGGACCATGTTTAGTTGTAGAAGTTCCATTGGAAGTTCAGATAATATGATATAGTTTACCACTGTCCACTACATCAAAGTACAGTTATTTGGAGCCAGAAGACTGTATGGGTAACATGTTAACATTTTTTATGTGCCAAGTTCACCCCAACACTCCACATGTGGGGGTATACACATCTGAAGTCACTGACACCCAGTGAAGGGAGTAATATATTCCACTTAAATGTGCATTCATTTTGAGATACTTTTTCTTAAACCAGTAAAGCAGCTGCCAAAATCACTGAACCTTTAATAATACACATATATGATTAAGCACTTTTGTCTACACCTGTAGACATCATCAGAACTATTGTTAAAAGAAAAAAAATCATGTTAAAATACATTCAGGAAGTGATACGCCTCCCAAATGCGCCAGTCAGCATGTCATGTATAAAAAACCCTTGAAGCCTTGCGAGATAACTTTAAAGGGCCTTAAAGGGCACTCAGCATTGTCAAGTAAAACCAAAACCCAAATGAAACATAAAATAAAATAAAAATACAAATACAGTTTGATCCACTAATTTGTAAGGATATAAACAAACATTAGTTTGCATCCTATAATTACCAGTAAGTACTGAAAATCATAATTTATTTGCACATTTTTTTCAGCTCACTGGTAATATATATGTTTTCATTGATACCAGATGCTTTAGTGACATCTAATTTAAGTTGCCAAAATAATTCCTGGTTCAAAAGTTTGTTTTTACAGTCACCAGAGAAGGTGATTTGCGACAATACTGATTACCAAAACAAGACAGCGTACCCTGTCCCCGCACCAGTAAAACAATACCAAGTTCCCTGTTTTCAAGGAGACAATGTTTCTCATCTTAGAGACGATAATGATGGTATGGGTGACACAGAGGCCCCTTTAGAGGAACTTCACCTAAGAAGAGCTTGGCGAACCAATGGAGAGACAATTCGAAACAGTCACCGAACTTTGACAGGTTCGAAGAGACGCAAATTGAACAACAGGAACAACAACAAATAGAGAGATTTCAGAAATAGTACACCCAGGTTACAACATTTACACTCTTGGCATTTACACCGACACCAACATACTGAGTATTACATTATTTTTATGATTTTAAAATTTACAACTTTACAGATATCAATATTGAACCAACACACCGCCTTTTATTCCTTAAATGCTTCAACGTTATTTCCTAAAGTAGGGCCAAAATTGAGGAAACACTCGATCTTAAATTATTTTCAAGAAAACTGAATTTATACTTGTTGCATGCAGACAACAATTTAGCTGACATTAACACTCATGGTCTCAGGAGGAAGAGCACTGCTTCTGAATATATTTGAGAAAATGTGTGAAAGGGAGATCAGACAATTAGTCATAAATGTCAACATACCTTTCACAATCTCTCTATTCAAGACAGGGAAATTTTACATTGTATAACATCCAACTCAAATGTCAAATGTATGAAACCTGACAAAGGGGGAGGGCTGGTGATTATGGACATACATGATTACTCAGGTTGAATGTGCAATCTTCTTGGTGACAATGATACACATACCACCGTATCTCTCAATGAGTTTAATATTGCCTTTTGGGGTATCAGAGTTGTTCTGGATGAGCTACTCCTGTTTGACAACATTTCATAGGACTTATACGATTTTTAAGGGTCCTAAACCCCATTATTCCAAAATTTTTCAGGCTTCCTAAGATCCAATACAGATAATCCACCGATGAGACCTATTGTTGCAGTTGGTGGCTCGACTATGGAACTGTTGACAAAATACATTGCTTTTAAGTTAAAACTCATATTTAATGACATTCATACCATTGTGTGTGACTTCTGGGAACTTTTAGATGAACTACACATGGTAGATACTAATCAAGGTTACATTTTTGCCACGAGTGATGTACAAAGTTTGCTTTCTGTTATTCCCCATGATGAAGGCCTGAGTTGGTTTAGGAAATGGTCAGCAGATTTGGCTGTATTAGTGAAATGGAAACATCACTGATCCAGGATTTCATGGACATTGTTATTAGTAACAATTTTTTGGTATTTAATGGTGAATACTTCAAACAAGAACTTGGTGTCGCTATGGGGGTGGCATGCACTGCCACAGTTGCCAAAGCTGTTCTACTTTAATGGGAGCTGAACATTTTATTTAAGCTACCAGCCTTTCAAAAGTGCATCAGTTATTCAGGTACCTGGACAACTTGCTTTTTATTTGGCAAGGTACAGAAATAGAATTCAGTAAGTTCACTAGTTGTCACCCTTATCATCAGAAGAGAGGCACTGTCAAAAGACAGATGATCAGAATATCTAGACTCACGTCAAACAATGACACGTTTTAGAGCATTTGAAGTGCTGAAGAAGATGTTTAGCGATCATGGATATCCTGAAATTTTAAGTCCTGTGCAAGAACTTATTTGGGTAGAGAGGCATGGCAGATATGCCTCTATTCTCAGGTATGGGTTGCAAAGTGATATTCCTGTGGAAACTGTGGTTGACTCTCCGAATTTCACCAATTACACACCACACTCTTTGTCGAACAACATGGTGCTGCACTACAGTTTGGATGTGATGCAAATTGAACACATTATCAGGAAGAACTGGAACGTGTTCAACTGTCAAGAATATACTAAAAGACTAAGTGTGGCACCTTTAAGTTTCACTTATAGAAACAAACCCAATATTAAGAATATCCTGGAGAGAAAAACTAATGCTCAACATGGGGATTCTCCGTTAATGGTTAAATGTGGTTGCTGTCCTCAGTGTTTCCACATAGAAGCCAAATATTTGAGATTATTTTATTTTATATTTGAGAGGGAGATTTCTGACAAAATCAAGAGAGGAACTAGGGGTAAACAATTTTCTTGCACCTCTGAGATAGTGGTGTACCTGACTACATGCTGTATTGTTTGGCTTTCTACATTGGAAAGACTGACAATGCTTTAAACGGTAGAATCTACCAGCATTACTACTGCATTAAACATGTTAACAAGAATGCCCTTGATAAACATTCCATGCAGTGTGCTGGTTTCAAACACTTTACTTTTTCAGTGATTGAGTAAGTATGTGCTTCTCCCCTCTCTGGTGACTGCAAAAACAAACTTTTGAACCAGGAATTATTTTGGCAACTTAAATTAAATGTCACTAAAGTATCTGGTTTCAATGAAAACATATTTATCACCAGCAAGCTGAAAAATGTTCAAATAAATTATGATTTTCAGTACTTCCTGGTAATTATAGGATGTGAACAAAAGCTGTTTGCTTATATCCTTACAAATTAGTGGATCACATTGTATTTGTATTTTTATTTTATTTTATGTTTCTTTTTTAGAGTTTTACTTGACAATACTGGGTGCCCTTTAAGACCCTTTAAAGTTATCTCACAAGGCTTCCTGGCTTTTTTATACATGACACGCTGACTGGAGCATTTGGGAGACGTATCACTTCCTGACTGTATTTTAACATGATTTTTTCTTTTAACAATGGTTCTGATTATGTTTACAGGTGTAGACAAAAGTGCTTTAACCACATTAAAGGTTCAGTGATTTTGGCAGCTGCTTTACTGGAGTTGTGATTTATTTTATATTCCATCTGGGGTTACAGGAGGGCTTTGCTTGTTTCATAAACCAGTAGTTCTCATTGTGGGCGATATCATCCCCTAAAGGGGAATGGAAAATTTCTAGGGGACCCTGGATAGCATGGATAGTAATCAGATTTTAGGAGGTAATAAAGAGTTGGAAGGGACAATTTGGATAAAAAATTATAACGTAATGTTGGCACAACTCATAGCACATAGCATTCATAACAGATTATTACAATTAGTCTGGAGCAAAATTTACTTCATTTTATTAGCACTGAAAGGAGGTGAAAGCTAATAATGACCAGACTCAGGCCCTGCCCTGGCACTGTGAGACTCTCACTCACTAAAACAGCCCCTAACACTGAGAAAATTCTAGCCTACTACAGATCATATCCTTACCCTGCTTTATAATAAACAGCTTTGGACCATCAATCAGAATCACTCACCATTCATCAGTTTAACACCTGACACCCCAA
>NC_056745.1:1167381988-1167406988 GCF_019279795.1 Protopterus annectens
TATGCGAGTAAATCTAGTCTAACAGGAAAGCTGTGGTAAATTCCTTTGGCCAGTTTCAAAAGAAGGGAGAACCACTGTTGCCTGGGCCAAAAAGGACTAACCACACAATCTTTGGGAAGTCCTTCTAGATATTTAAAAGAACCCTGAACATCAGTGGAAAGGTTAGAAAAGCAAAGAAGAACATTACCATCCATTTGAAGGAGAAAGCACTTGCCTTCCCAACCTGTTTACAAGGAATCCTTGAGCAGAATTTATCTGTTCTGAGAGGAGACAAACAGATCTCCAAGACCCCAGGGTGAAGTTTCCATTTGTGAGGGTTTATCTGCTTAATTTGACTGCTACAGAGTTTTGCTCTGACAGAATGAATGAAGCCAAGAGTTAAACTAAGGTAAATTGCTACCTTCCAAGGCTACAATAGCAAGTCCACAAAGGGAATAAGATGTGATGCCCCCTTGTTTGTTTAAGTACTGCAACATGTAGTGTTGTCTGCATAAACTTGGGCGGCACAGTGGTGCAGTGGTTAATGCTGTCACCTCACAGCAAGAGGTTCTCCAGTTCGATTCTCGGCTGGGTTACCTTCTGTGTGGAGTTTGCATGTTCTCCCTGTATTCGCCTGGGTTTCCTCTGGGTACTCCGGTTTCCTCCCACATTCTAAAGACATGCTTCTGGAGCATTTCTCCCCAGGCCTCCACTAAAAACAGGATCTGTGGAACCTAGTCGGACTTTCTCGGTCAACAAATGTTAAATAAATAAATAAAAATAAACTTGCAGAGGTGCTGGAGACCAGAGATGATTTAGGGCATTCAAGGCATTTATAACTGCCATCATCTCACTGGCATTTATGTGCTTCTGTCTTTCGTGTTTTTTCCACAGACCTTGCACTTTCACACCATTGGAAACTGCTTCCCACTCCAGGTTTGACTCATCTCTTGTGACAGAGTAAAGAATAGGCAGAAGGATGAATGGGACACTTCAATTTTGAGAGAACTGGTCTACCCACCATAGAGCTTTTTTCCTTACAACCCCCCATATAGGGATCTAAAAAGATAAAGGGTGTAGACTCTGACTCCAGAATGACCTGAGGTACCACAGAATTATTCTCATATGAAGTCTGGATAAGGTTATCATAAGAATCATAGAAACCACGTACCCCGGAATTCTGAGAACTCCCCTGATAGAAACCAAGTTTTGATTGCAAAAAACTAAGGAAGACCTTTTGGACAATCTCTTCCCTGAATCTAACAGACATTCTCAGAAATTAAGTCTGTGGGAAGGGATGAAAGAATATTTCTTTAAGTTCATTTGAAAACCCAGACTAAACAGAATATTCTGAACACTTTAAAAGGATTTTTGACAATTGAAAAAAAAAACATATATATAAGGCAATCATCCAAATATGGAAAATGTGAATGTTTGAAGTCTGCAATAAGCAATTACTGGAGCCAGATACTTTGTAAATGTGCTTGGAATAGTAAGTAGTCCAAAGGGTAGGACAGAAAACTGATAATTTGAGCTGGGTACAACAAAAATAAAAATATCTGAAATGATTGCCAATGGAATTGTGATAATAGGCATCTTTTAAATCTAGCTTTACTATGAAAGCTGGTGAAGAGACAAGAGGTAACAGGGTCTGAAGGGATATACTTTTGAATGTTGAGACTTTAACAAAACAAG
This sequence comes from Protopterus annectens, assembly GCF_019279795.1. Taxonomy (NCBI): domain Eukaryota; kingdom Metazoa; phylum Chordata; order Ceratodontiformes; family Protopteridae; genus Protopterus; species Protopterus annectens. The sequence continues at coordinate 1,167,383,663 of NC_056745.1, forward strand.
AGAGGTCCAACACAATTCTTAAAGTCTCTTCTTTTTTTGCTACCAGAAAAGTGCAGGGAGAGAATCCCATTATCAGGTGTAACTCTACTGAATGATATTCAGAATCCATTGATCTGAAACAATCTGGCACCACAAGGGTAAATTATTGACTCTGACAGAGGGAGAGACTGCTTGTGGTAAGGGAGACTGAACATTCTGACTTTTTGGACTGCCCTTGATTTTGAGATGCTTTTCCTTTTGTTTTGGAACTTCCTTTCTATTGCTTTATAAAATCCTGTTTGGTGGCATCTTGCTACTTGAATGGCTATTTTAAAAAGTGATCTTAGGTGGAAGGAAAAATGTTATTTGGCTTAAAAAAGGCAGATTAAAATATTTGGGTCATCTCTTGAATCAACATTTCTATCACTTAAGTATCTCAGCCTCAGAAGGACAAAACAAAACTTCATTATCCAAGGGAGAATTTAAAATTTCAGTTTTGACATCTTCAGGAATAATTTGAAAATGTAAATAAACACATCTTCTTATGACTGGCCCTGAATCACCAGAATCAGCAGCTCTTTTCCTCTCCCAGGTAATAAAAGATATCTGTAGATATTCATGAACTGTAGATACTGGAGAGACTTGATGTTCGATATCACCATCTTAGCCATCCAAGTAATTGAATCTATGCTGTTCAGATTTTGTAATCTAGAAATTATGCCAGTGAAGAATTCACATCGTTCCATTTTTTGCCATATTATTTACTATATAACAGTTGTTCACTGTTATTTTAATTTTCCAAAGTTTTAAACTGAGCATATCATGTGACATCTTGTTCCACTTGGCCATCATTGTTATGTTCCATTCTAAGTGCCTGTGCCATTCCCATGTTCCCTCATTCCAAAGGGCAATATACCAAACTTTATGGTACTAGGAGGATGTGCAGTAAAGCCAAGAGGCTAATATATCAGCTGGTTTGTATGTGTAAATGCCAGATATGTTTCCTGTTTATTGCCTAGATGCACAGAAACATGCCTGATATATGTAGTGCTGCTTTGAAAACTGATTTTTATTTGGTTCCTGACATTTGGCAGAGACATGCAGTGATCTGTTATAGGAACATGTAGATAGTGATAGTGCTGAGTTAGCAGACAGCCCTGTTTTTGAATTGCGTCCTGAAAGAATATGTAAGAAGATAAATCTTGTGCATATTTATGCAAAGTCCCTTCACACCTCTTCCTACACTTGCAACTCTGCCTCAAGAACAAAGAACCTAATAAATTTGCTACATGCATACTGTCAAATGGATGGTCTGCAGTAATTCTAAGATTTCTGATGTGTGATGCAGCTTAAAGTTAATCTCTAGTGGAATAGCAGTCTTAGAAACCATCCTTGACTTTGATCTGACCATGTGAACACTCACTCACTGAAGCTTGGCACAGCTGTATTTAATGAACTAAGTCTTGATGGGGGACATCAGAAAAAACTTCATTCTGACCCTGAATGCTGGGCTTAAGGAAAAGGAAGATAATCATAAAATCTTTACTGTAATAGGAGTAAATCAGTATGATGCTGTACAGATGTCAGTTGTGTTAGAAACAGGTAAAAATAGCACGACAGCTCATTAAACCGATTTCCACTGAGAAGCTCTTAATCCACATTTTAGAGACTGCCAATGACTTTTGCATGACTTCATTACATTTTAAATCAGAAACAAAACTTGATGTCACCACGTGATCTGGTTTTCCCACGCATAGTATTCATGTCACCCTAAACATTATTTTTAGATTTAAATTAAAAGAAAGAAAAGTTTGTTTATATTTTTATAGCTAACTTGCTTAAGAATAAAAAAAAAAACTTCTGACTTATACTATATAAAAATGTTGACTGTTGTATATATTTTATATATGCTTCTGCCTACAAATTTGATAGTAAGATAGACATCTTAATCCTCACATTAAAGGACACATCTAAAACTCATGATAAATTAATCACTTTGCTAGACAAGGCTTCTTAAAACTTGTTATCTTACAGAGTAGATGTAGGTCAGAATGTGCAAGCAATTGTTCCCTATCAAGAAATATATTTGTCATTGTTTATATAACCGCTGCTAAAATGTCATCCCTTAGCAGGTCTGTTTGACTACACTAGCAATACCTTTTCCTACTTGCCCACATCTCACTATTCTAGAATCAGGCTACAAAGGGAGTGGAGTATGTTTTGCTGACATCACTATTGCTAAAGGGCAGGAGGCTTTAAAGAAGATGATATGAATACAAAAAGATAAGCACAGCAGGAGAGATGTTGCAAATAGGCTCAGTGAGTCAAAATGCTGTGTGGAATCAGAAACTGTAAAAATATATTAAGTCATATTATTTAGATTTTACTGATATTAAATGGATAATACTGGTCAAAATGAGCTCCTCAGAGAAAAATATCTCGGTTTAATTCATAGAAAGTGATAAAGAATTGCATGATTAGGTCATGGCAAAAATGGGTCCATAAATTTCTAACTGTATGCATACAGTATCTGCATGTGTATGAATTATGTGCTACAGTGTATGCAGTGAAATACAGTAGAAAGTGGAAGTTTCATCTCAAACGGCCACACAGATTACTATATATGTGTGCATATACATTTCAAACAAGTCTTAATCTATTTGTATAGTAGATTTAGAATCCAGGAAATTATTTTTATCTAGCTTTCCCTACTTCAGGACTGTCCAAGACTGGTGCAGTGTTTAGCAGTACTGTTTCAACACTCATATCCCTGTTAGGCTGCCTTCCATGCAAATTCTGTATATTCAGTTCTTGTCCTTGTGAGCTTTTACTAGGTGCCCTGGTTTTCTCCCAAATTCCCAAACCATGTAATTTAGGTGATCTGCTGCTATGTAAGATGGATGTGTATGTGTGTGTGTGTGTGTGTGTGTGTGTGTGTGTGTGTGTGTGTGTGTGTGTGTGTGTGTGTGTGTGTGTGTATCTGTGAGATTTTGTGTGTAAGTCTGTGTGGGTGTATTGTGTGTGGACTGGCATCCATTCCAGAATTATTTCTCTGTCTTATGTTAATCGACTGGCAGGAGATGATCTACGTCCCCCCATTCCTGAATACGTTAAAGTAGTTACCAGAGAGTGAATGAATGCATAGCTTTAAAGTATTGCCATTTATCATCTTGCTCTGGCTTGCAGAGTTGCTGGAAAAGATTTCCAGGGTAGAAGACTACAAGAGCCAGACAGCTGAAATTTCTCAAAAATTTGCTGCTTTAGTACTGACCTGTCAATGTATGGGCTGGACATCAGTACGTGCCACCAACAGCCAGGACTGGCTAGTGTTCTGGATTTATGAAAGCTGGCTGGGGCAATTAGAAGTGGCCTTGATACTATCACAGATTTTATGTAACTACAGACACCTGAGATGCTAGCAGTGAGGTAGGGCACAGTCAGGAGAAACAGGATTAAGCGGAGAGCAGCTGTGACCAGTGCATTAAAGATGGCACCTATCTGCTTACCATATAAGCTTTTCCAGGAATTAAATGCACCCCCCATTGCAGTCTTTTGACCAACTCCAATGTTGTCAGTAATTAGGATTGTTTCAAATATTAGTCTTTGGTGTACCACACAGGTTAATGAACAAGTACTTAATCAGAGTTCTCTGTTTTAATCTGTCAGCCTGTTCCCTATTCAGTTTTCTAACACGCATCCTAAGTCCATGGCCATTATTTTCCCCATTAATTAAATGTGAAAACAGAGGTACCATAAAGCTTGAGTCAGGTCTAGTATCCCACCTATGATCCAGAGGGTGACAGTTCAAACAGGAAATAGAGTACAAATGATTAATCCAGATAAAATTACTTTAGGATACTCTCTCTCTCTCTGATGCCCTCCCTGTGGGAGGAATAAATATGCCTTGTTGAAGTTTCAGGTAGTTTATCAGTTAAGCAGGTAGCTGGATGAGTGTTCTTGTTCTAATACATTACGTTCAATATGTCAGTTACATAAAGGCAGTTATTGACAATGGCGTAAGAGTCAAGGTGAGCTGACTGGAGGAAAATCTGACAGATGGAAAAACAAGGAGTCAATCTCAAATCTTTGACATTAGTCCTTTGTTTGAATATTTCTGAAAGACCCACGAGGGGTTTCCAGCTCAGCATCCTGTGAAACCTCATTTTTACTTAAAAGGTTTTATTTTTATTTTTAACAAAGAAAAAATGACAACACACAATGAGATAACACTACAGAAATATTTTTCAGAAAACACTTTCACCTGACCTTCAAGTAACTTTTTTCTGTAGTCAATTATCTTATCTATCCTATACATACTTTCCCTAATCCAAGTTCTGTGATCCCTTTCCCTTATTTGTCTCCTTCCCATCCCATCCCATCTGTTGTCTACCTCGTTGCCTTATGTTTTTTTCTCTCCTACTTGCTACTCTATCTCTTTCTTTGTCTTATGTTCAAACTGTTGCCTAAAAACGCTTACCGTTCCAATAATACTTTCACCTTTTATTGCTTCCTTTAGGAGGTTTATTTCTTGCTAGCACTGACACTTGACCTAATTTCATAACATGAACATATTTGATGAGTGTTTGATAACTAGAATCATATATTATATATATTGTATGCTGCTAGAATACCATGTTTGGCAGTTCAGTGATATACCATCAGCTTTAAGAATGGGAGTAAGTATGGACTGCAGTTATAGCTGTTTCGCATGTTTTACCCTGGTTCTGAGGAATACCTGTCCTGATGATGCTAACCTAAAGTTGGTTCATGCCTTCTAATGCTTGTGATAGATATCTTCAAAGTCTAATCTTACCTGATTAGTTACAACTAACCTCAACCCTTACTACACAGATATACTGTTAAGTCTGTCTTTCGGCTTTTCCCGGTTAGGGGTCGCCACAGCAGAAATCCGATCCGCTAATGATTGGCAGTAGAGTTTTACGTGCTGGCTTGCCGGGCCTAATGCACAACCTTCAGTGAAGGAACACCCATTCACGCATGTCGACACACAGAAGACGCTCGCTCTGAGAATCGAACATGCAACGTCTAACTGTGAGGCGACAACGTTACCGCAGCACCACCACCGCACATATACTGTTAAGTATTGAGTTGAAATCTCTTAACACAACTTCTTGTGTAATCCATATCTCTAGTCCCATGAACCATAAAAATAATATCATCTATACCTTCCGGTATGGTAGGCCTCATTGACTAAGTATTCTTATAGGTACATAGGCTCATAGGTAGTGACTAGGCTATCGGCCCTATGGCCTATATAAGCCTAGCCTTAAAAATTCCCTGGCTTTCGCCACCCACAAAAGATTATTTTCCTGTGCCCCTGTTGAGCAGAGCCACAGAGGTGATCCCCGGGGTGAATTTCCTATTTCCCATCCAATCATCAAGATTTTTCTTAAAGGGGGGAATGAGGTGCTTTGCTTGACATGAATGGACAGTCTGTTCCAGAGTATGGGAAGTCTCTGGGACAGGAACCTATCCCTCCAGCATGTTTTGTTTAATGTGGTGACAAAGTTTAGGTCCCTGTAGCGTGTGGGTCGGAGGGATTGGGATTTCTTTAAATGTAGCATGTCCAACACCTCTGGGTTTGACATGGCCTTGTATGTTAGGCAGAGATCACCTCTGAGTAGGTGATATGCGATGGAATAGAGCTGGAGTTTTTTTAGACGGTCTGCCTAGGGCAACTGTTTGAGGCCAGTCATCCTCTTTGTGAGGTATTTCTGCGGCCTTTCCAGTTGTTGTAAATGTCTTGTGAGGTACAGACCAGATGGGGCATTGTACTCTATAATAGGTCTAATGAGGGATGAGTAGAGAGGAACAATGACCTCCTTTTTTCTGAATGAGAAACTTTTTGTGATGAGGTGTGAAACATAGAAGGATTTCCTGACTATTGTGGCAATGTGGTTATCAAAGGAAAGACTACTGTCCACTGGTGTCCCTAGGTCTCTTATCACACTTTTGATGTTAATTGGACTACCACCTATGTGGTAGTTCATGAGCACAGGGTTTTTCCCAAAGTGGATGACTATGCATTTGTTGGCATTGAGCTTGAGGCCATGGCTTTGACACCAGGCATCTGTCTCAGTGAGGGCCTTTTGTAGAATGTCCACATCATTTGGTGATTCAATAATGGCTCCCAGTTTGCAGTCGTTTATAAACTTTGTTAGCCATAGACCCTCAGTTTTGGCCTGAACTTCAGAGAAGTAGATGACAAACAAGAGTGGACCCAGACTAAACCCTGTGGTACTCCACTTGTCACTGGTCTGGAGTCAGATTTGGAGTCAGGTACTTCCATGGTGTGGGTTCTGTCAGTGAGCTAGCTGGCAACCCATCATGCCACATAGGGATTTATGCCAGGTTTATTGAGTTTATCTATGATTCCAGAGTGGAGGATGGTGTCAAAGGCCTTGGCAAGGTCTAAATAAGCTGTGTGAGCCACCTTACCCTTGTCCAAGGCTCTGGTGACTGCTTTAAAGAAGTCAATCAGGTTTAGGAGACATGATCTACCTTTCACAAACCCAAACTGCATGGAGCCCAGAGTTTGAAGGTTACCTATGTTTTTGTTTATAAGTTCCATGATGATACGTTCCATGGCCTTGCAGATCAGGCTTGTCAGGCTAATGGGTCGGTAGTTCCCAGGGTCCATGGTGGATTCCCCCCCCTTGTGGAGTGGGGTAACCATAGCTGTGTGCCATTCAGTAGGCATAAAGCCTGAAGTGAGAATATGACTGAACATGGTACTTAGGTGGGGTGCCAGTTCATTTTGTAGTTTGTGTAGAACACAGCCTGGGATGTTGTCTGGTCCCATGGATGCTGTATTCTTGGCTTTGGAAAGTGCGTTTTTTACCTGTTTGGCCATGATTACCAGGACTCGTCATTCTTCTGATATTGAGATGGGCCCTTTAGGGGGTGAGAGGGGGTGAAATTAGCACTGAACCTATCTGCCAGGATGTTGGCAATATCAATTGGTTCTGTATATTTTGTGCCATTGTGCTGTAACTCAGAGCAGATGTGAGTGTTGTCATTGAGATTATTGACATAACTATAGAATGCCTTGGGGTTGTCTTAGGAATCTGTGGCGGTTTTGTTTTCGTAACTAGCTTTGGAGGATTTTATGAGGGATCTCAGCTTCTTACTGAATCTGACAAGGGAGTTTTTCCAATCATGGGATTTTACTCTTTTTCAGCAGTTTCTTCCTTCTGTTGTAGAGTTTGTTTATGGCAGGGGACCACCAGATTGGCTTCCTTTTTTGGAGCAGAGAGTCTTGGCTCTATTTGGGATGGCATGGTCCATGCGCACGTGTATGTGCTTGTACAGTGCATTGGTGTAAAATTCAGCAGTCGTATTTCTACTTTCCATCTGCATGGGTGTCGTGAAGTTTGCCACTTCTGTCTTAGGAAGCATGAAGTTGGCTTTGGAGAAGTTTTTTTATGGTGGTTACCTTAATGGGGGGTGGGGGCGGGATGTGGATGTCTAGGGTGATTAGCTTATGGTCGGATCTGAACAGCAAGAAGCTGACCTCTGGTGTGGAGCATCGGTCACCCATGTTGGTAATGACCAGGTCTAGGATATTGGTGCCCCTGGTGCGGGTATGGATAAGTTGATCCAAGGCATTGGAATGTATGAATTCCAAAAAATGTTGAGCAAATATGTTGGTACATGAGTAGTTTTCCAAGTTAATGGCAGGGTAGCTGAAGTCACCCAGTATTAGGGTATTTGGTTGTACCTTAATATTTTCCAGTATGTTAAGAAAAGTGGAGTGGGAATCCTGGGGCATGGTGAGTGATCTGTAGTAAGCTACAATTTGGATTGCAGTCTTGCTTAGTGTTAGTTGCATCTGGAGAATTTCAGATGAATTATGCTGGGCAACTAGCCTGGAGGTGTGGTCGGGATATCCTTGGTGAATATGGACACACCTCTGCCTTTAGTGTTTCGGTCCAGGTTAGTTGGCCTAAAGGTGTGGTATGAATTGTAGCCTGGTATTGTAGGGGTGCTCTCTGGGGCCTTGAATGAGGTCTCTGTCACTGCACAGATGTTGATGTTCTCCATTTTAAAGAGTACCTCGAGTGAGTGCATTTTGAGATTTAGACTTCTAGCATTGAGTAGCATTACCCTCAGATTTTGCTTGCTTGTACCTGTTATGGTGGTAACTCTGTCATTTGGACCTTGCCTAAAAAGGCACTATAAGGGTGGCAAGAGCCTTAGCTAGTTTCTGGAATCCCAGGGGTGACAGGTGTAGGCTATCTCTGGTAAAGCATCATGGTCTGTCAATCATGTTATCCCAGGCAGACAGATACTGGATCCCCTTAGAATGACACCAGAAGCTTAGCCAATTATTGAAGTCAATCATTTTGTCTTTGTAATGTGGTATCATTCTGGGTGATGGCAGGGTGCTACTCAGGGCTAGGGTCATACCTGCCTGGGCTACAAGATCCGAGAGCTCCTCCATGTCTCTTTTCATGTAGTCCAGGGAGGTACATCTCAGGTCATTCACTCCAACATGGACAATGACAGAGTTGTATTTGTACTTGTTGTGGAGTGACCTGAGTGCATGTGTTATGTGGTGGATCCTGGCACCCAACAGGCAGCTGACTGGCAATTTTCTCCTTGTTTAGTCTGGTGAGTGGGATATCAGTGTGCCTGACTATAGGGTTACCTATGACTAGTGTGTTGGGTACGTTGTTTTGCCTTAGGGGCTGAGGTTGAGTGGAGCATTGGTATTGTGAGCTATGTGTCACTTGGGTTGTGTTGGGGGGTGATGGTTGTTTGCATTTTAGGTTCGGAGGTCTCTGTTGCTTGGGCAGATTTATATTAAGAGCCTCTGCATATGTAGGTGTGTGTTTTGTGTTACTATGTGTGGGTTTTGGTAGTGTAGGTTTTGAAGGACTATGTGTTGTTTGTGGTGTGGTGTGGGTGTTTACCTTCTCCTCTTGATTGACTAGTCCAGTCTTAGCTGGAGAGAACTTGGCTTCCAGCTTGGCTATATAAGTGCATCTCTCACAGGTTGTAGTGTTTGAGTGGTAGGAGGAGAGGGTTGTCTGTGTACATGAGGGAATTTCTACATTGCCCCAAGATGCCCAGATTCACCAGGTGGACAGGAAAAAACACAGGGAGCAGACCCTTAGACATGCCTGGATAGGTGCTTATTCATTTAAGTACTAAAGCTGTTATACAGATACTCTACTGAAATGACAAAAAGAATATGATGACTGTATATATTTATTATAATTGCTTAATATATTGCAAGAATATTTCAAATTTCCAGTGCTTTTCTCCTTGAGTCTTGTGTGAAAAAGGATTTCACCTTGCTGGAATATTGACATAAAAGTCTGTATCTATAAATATATAAAATAAATTTATGTACAAACTACAGTGCATATGAAGGATTCTCAGCCAACCCTTCTTCTTCTTTTTCTTTCAGCTGTTCCATTAGGGGTCGCCACAGCGGATCAACTGTTTCCATTTCTTCCTGTCCTCTGCATCTTGCTCTGTCACACCAACCACCTGCATGTCCTCTCTCACCACATCCATAAACCTTATCTTAGGCCTTCCTCTTTTCCTGTTACCTGGCAGCTTCATCCTTAGCATCTTTTTCCCAATATGCTAACATCCCTCCTCAGCACATGTCCAAACCAACGTAATCTCGCTTCTCTGTCTTTGTCTCTAAACCTTCCAACCTGGGCTGACCCTCTAATATACTTATTCCTAATCCTGTCCACCCTTGTCACACCCAGTGCAAATCTTAACATCTTTAACTCTGCCACATCCAGCTCTGACTCTTGTATTTTTGTCAATGCCACTGTCTCCAACCCATATAACATAGCTGGTCTCTATACCATCTTGTAGATCTTCCCTTTCACTCTTACTGGTACTCGTCTGTCACAAATCACTCCTGACACTCTTCTCCACCCACTCCATCCTGCCTGTACTCTCTTCTTCACCTCTCTTCCACACTCACCATTACTCTGAACTAACCTAAAAACTGTGAATAAACTCAAATGTAAGTTTGCCATTCCTTTTAACATTAGCTGTATGTTTCATATTAATGTTTAATTAGGATCTCTCTAAATGAAGTTACTGCAGATAGCACATGGAAGAGAATTCTCCTTAGTTAGGACCTATTTCATTTCTTACCCATTGTCACCTTTTTTTTTATTGGCTCCAGCATAATTTTATTGGCTCCAGCATAATTTTATTGGCTCCAACATAACTGCTGCTTAGGAAGAACAACATAATGACAAGATTATTCCCACAACACATCATTGCTGGTGAAAGTATAATGTGGGTTGTGAAACTTAAGAGGAATATAGATTGTGTATATTGTACTGGGTTACTACTAAGGAAAATGGCGTTGGGACTTTGGCTACTCCTAAGTTAAATCGTTCTGTCAGTTTTCAGTGTCCATTCTCATGGTCCAAGGTGTTAAAATCTATACCTACAAGCAGTGGGCAAAAGACAGAAACCAGCCTTGGATACATCATGGAGCACAGATGATCACAAAACCACATTTACATGCACTCTCGTGGAAAATGTGAAATCAAAAGCCACTCTGCTGGCATGAGTTTGGAGTTGGGTGGACATGAGACATGGGCAAAAATTCAAACAAATGTAGATAAAATATACAAGCTCCACACAGGCTGTATGTTTCTAGAAATGAACCCAGAGTCTGTGCTGTGAGACTTGAAAATGATTAGCTGTTCCACTATACCACCAATTAAATGATGTGAAAAAAGATGGAGAGATATACAAATGGAACGCTGAAGTGTCCTAATGGATGGTAGAAGTTGTGTTTCATCAAGGACACAGCTATTTCTGGACAACTGTCTCAAGTTCATTGTTTTCTAATCATTGACTTTGGATAAAAGTGCTAGTCATATGATAACAAAGGTATTTATGACATAGGTCCATAGGCTAGTAAGTTTGTGTGAACCTGGTAGTTGTTTCATGAATCAAGCATATTTTTACATTGAAACTTTTTTTGACAAAAAGCAGGAAAATGGAGTTAGTGCAGAGGTTTAGTGCTTTGAGATGTTGTTGAGCTGCTTACTCAAGGGTACGGGGCTTGATTTCACCACCTCCATTTGCCTACTGTGCGACTCTGAACAAGTCATTTGATCACACATAGTTTGCGGATTGCTGCTGAAAATGGGACAGTTGTATCCAATAAACGTACATACTTAACAAATGTATAAAATAAAAAGAAAAGTAATAGTTGTGACACAAAAATGTGTGGCAGCGTCAACATAAGTATTATTTTGTACTGGTATCTTATTGTATTATTAGCATGTTTTAAGTGCCTTAGAATATGAAAATGTTAAGATTCTGTCAAAGTGGGATTGCTAGGCTACATGATGTAGTTGTGTTTGAAATAAAGCAAACACCCGTGCTTCTAACCTGCAGCAGCAAACAGTAATGGGACAGCTGCTATACATGTCCTGCAAAGGTTGTGAGTTTTAGTCCATCCAAGTCCTCTAAATTCAGTTAATGCTATTATTTCTTAATTTATCACTCTTTGCTTTGCCTTCACTGGTTACAGAATTATTTGTTCTTAAATATAAGCAAAAAACGTAATACCCCCCCCCCAATCATTTTTGCTTAATTAAATGCTAAAAGGTATAATCCATATATTTCTATAAAGAATTTATGCTAATGCACTTGGCAGTAGTTGCTGAATATTAGTACTCTTCCACATGATCAGAACATATTATAATTTATATTATAATATATTAATTATTATAATCTTTTCGCTTTAAACATGTTTGCTGATTATCTTACTCATTTTGCCAGTCACATTGCTGTCCTAGCTATATGTTCAGCAAGCAATTATTTGTATTAGCCAACTGTATTGTAAGTATAAGGGACAGGAGTGAGGTACTCTGAAGATGATGCAGCACCTGGTTACAAGTTGAGTTCAGTTGTTACAAAAGTCAGTAGTTACCTTATTATTTGAGTCAAGTTATAATGAAAGTCAGTAGCTATTCCACTATGTAATCAAAAAGCATTTTCATTTTTTGGCCCATTCCCACCTGTTGACATCAAGCCTCAGACCTCAGTCTCCCTGGGTGAGACCCCTGTGGTCCATTCATTCCCAGGGAGAGGGTGAAGACAGCTGTGAGTGAGAACCTTTATCCATCCACTTAGTGAGCTAGAGCATTTCACTATATGCCCCTACACACGCTGAGATGTGCTCAGTGGGTTTGTGTGCAGTGGGCTCTATGATTGAGTTCAATGCCTCTGTGTGTCATGCATCCAAGTCCTGCCCCCTCCCATTATAAGGTGCACCACCATTTCCTTGGTCTCTACCTGGATTTAAGCCAGTGAGAATGTCATTAAACACACATACAGGAACCCCCCACCCCAGAAGAGGTAAGCAGGCAAAACCTCTCACTCCTTTCCTCCCTCATCGCAATTCTAGCTAGTGCCTGAGACCCTAATCAAACTTGGGTCACATGGATCGTAGTGAAGCTAGACCTCTATGCCAGTGCAGTTGGCAATGCTGCTTATTTCTTTTTATATTAACCCTGCAATTAAGGTAAAGAAGTGTGAGATTTCTGTAATTTCAAATCCTGACCTCCTTATACCCTTATATATGTTGGTTACTAAAAGTCATATAGTTTTTAACTATTACACAGTGTGTTGTATATATATGCACAAATAGGCACAAGTGTGTGTGTGTGTGTGTGTGTGTGTGTGTGTGTGTGTGTGTGTGTGTGTGTGTGTGTGTGTGAGTGCATGTGTGTTTGCACATGTATGCCTTTATGTTTGTGTACATGTACTTGTGGGAACTTAATTTTATATACACATGCACTGTAAAGTGTTGTTTTCAAACTCTCCCATCATTCATCCATTTTAGTTAGTATTTTTTTCTTGAATTCCTAAAACCATATTTTATGCTTCACATCTCAAGCACCTGCCCTCTGGTTAACCTTGATATTGTGGATTTTCAGTTGGTGCCTCTTAAGTTATCTCACCAAACAAGAGAAATGTTTCATATTTTCTCAAGAATATGGGCCTTTTGCCAATAGTTTGTTTTCCTAAAGTATTGCATTAGCTTTTCTGCTGCACTCTTTAAATTGAAACTATTACTCAGGACTTTTAATCTCTGGCTAACACTGAGGGCTGCTTGGTTTACAGCACATTCCGAGATGTGACTAGAACACTACATACGAAGTTCTTCTCTGCGCCACTTACTTTACATTGCTAGCAATGATTTTTCAGTGTAAAATAGTGAAATCCCTATAATGTGATCAGGACACTGCTTCTACTGTCATTTCAATTAAAGGGAAAATCATTTCCTCCTCTAGTGCTATGGTATAGTTGCTGATTAGGATGAATATTTCAAATAACAGGTGCATTAGAAAATCATGTTGTAATATATTTTTTCAATGTCTATAGTAATCAGTCTGACAATTAAATTGTCAGAAAGAGACATATTGAAGACATGCTCATTTTTAAATGACGTACAAAGTCACTAATAAACTCCCCTTTATCAAGGCATCATGGGAGATATACACATCTGCTAAAAAAAAAAATGTTTTAGTACACCTGCTGAAGAGTGCACAAAGACAAATGCTTATTAATTAATACACTCAGGCATCAAGCCAGATTGCATGATCTATAAACATGTTTTCAGGCTTATTAATTAATACAACAAGAACAACAGCACCAAAACTGAAGAAGTAGAAAAAACAACTAGGCAGGATTCACCAAACACGATTTATTCTGGGAAAATCAAAGCACTCTGACGTCTCGGCCTTCGCCTTCCAGGAGTATAACACAAGTAAAACCATCAGATCTTATATACAGGTTGAATCAATTAAACAAATAATTAAACAATCAACATACTAAAAATCAATCAATTAGACAACATTTTCCAATTAAAATCTTCATTAAGTCCATTTGGATATAAAGTTTTAAACTTTAAAATATAGACAGTTTCCTTATATAATAACAGCTGTTTAATTCTTAACATATCTCTATCATTATTAGATATTTGCTCCAAAATTTAAGCTTTGAGCAGCCTTTTATCACTATTATGCTTTTCAAAAAAATGTAGGGCAACAGGGCTCTCATTCTTAACGTTAATTATGTCCCTGACATGCTCTAATAATCTTACTTTGAAAGGTCTCTTTGTTTCCCCAATGTAAAATTTCTGACAGGGACATGTTAATGCATAAATAACCCCCTCTGTTTTACAACTAAAACAACCATGAACTTTAAAAGGGATATCATTTATATAATCAAAACTACAAGTAACAAAGCTGCATGCTTTGCATTTCCCACACTGATAGGTTCCTTTTAGTCTAACTTGTTCTACCATTATGTCTGTAGGGGCACTAAATCTACTTCGTACCAAAAGATCTTTAATACTTCTACCCTTTCTATATGAAAATTTTAAATTTACATTTAACCATGATTTAACATCATTTAACGAACTAAAATATTTCCAGAACATTGAAACATTCTTAACAAATTCAGGGGTATAGCAACCATAAGTAGTGACAAAATACATGACAATGTTTTAGTACACCTGCTGAAGAGTGCACAAAGACAAATGCTTATTAATTAATACACTCAGGCATCAAGCCAGATTGCATGATCTATAAACATGTTTTCAGGCTTATTAATTAATACACTCAGGCATCAAGCCAGATTGCATGATCTATAAACATGTTTTCAGTCTTATAATTTCAACTCAGACCAGATATAGAAAAACAAAACAAAGGCATTTAGCTTAACATGAAGCTTCCAGTACTACTCACCCCAAGAGCAGGGCATCAAGGCATGAAAAATAATAAACAAAAGACCCATAAAAATGAGTGACAGGTTGGGAAACAGGAAATTTACCTCAGGACCCCCCATACTACTAATGCACAAAAGCAGCTCTTAAATAGTTTATTCCAATGCATGGGTCCCCCCAAATAACTGTTTTTTGATCTAGTAGTTATCACTAGAGTTGTTGTTGTGTCTTTCGGCTTTTCCCGGTTAGGGGTCGCCACAGCGGAACTCCGGTCCGCTAATGATTGGCAGTAGATATTTACATGCCGAGTTGCCAGCCCTGACGTACAGCCTTCAACGAAGGTATGCTCATTCACGCATGTCTCCACACAGAAGATGCTCTAGCTGAGAATCGAACAGGGCAACGTCTTACTGTGAGGTGACAATGCTACCGCAGCACCACCACCGCAGTTAGTAAAATGTAAATATAGATCTTCAAATTAACTTGGTCTAAAGTAAGGAGAGGTCTGCATCTTCCATACCAGGGAATTAAAGTGGATATAGAAAGCAATGTATGGAGGATGGCTGGCAGCAGATGGTCCTGATAAAAATAAGCTTTGCTTATCTAGGAGATGCCCATAGCCATCCTTAGTAATAAACAGACTAGGTGGCCACTGAGGGTACCGTTCTGTTAGGAACACTTTTCTGATTTTTATTTATTTAAAGTAAAGAAACATGGAAGCAGTGTTTCTTTAATTTTAAAGTAAATAAATAAACAGTCATTGTGCCTCTTAAAAAGCAGCTATGGCTGCAGCACCCTATTTGGGAAGTACTGCACACCCGACCTGGCCACTTAGTTTGTGTAGTTGTCTACTCTGTGTTACCCAGTATCTTGACAACAAATCAGTGATCCTCAAAGGATCTCTGATTCATATGTAGACCATGAGTAGGATGGCAAGAAACAGAAAGCCAACACATTTTAAACAGTAAAGTGGAGTGGTGAAAACAGCAGAGTCTGTAGTCAGTGGTAAAGTGAGGTATTTTTTTTAAGGGCTACTGTTGAAGTACTTTAATATGACTGGTTAGCAACTCTGTGTGTGTATGAAATGGAGCTGAAATACTTTAATGGGGCAACTATTTTATTTTTTGATTTTATTACAATCAAGCATTTGAGATGTACACCATCAACAAAGTGTCTATAATTGCTAGCTACAGGGATTGTCTGTAGATGAAAATGAATGATCATGTTGTCATTTTTTCATTAGTCTGACTTTGCAGGACAAATATTTGCATACTTTTCAACTTTTACTTCCACAACAATTGGCTAAGGAAATAATAATAACAGTAATAATAATAAAATTGATTATTATTATTATTATTATTATTATTAGTAGCAGTAGAAGTAGTAGTAGTATTGATTTGTTGTGGTTATTATTACTATGATAGTAATAATTGGATACGCCCCGAATTTGGGACACTTTAAATGTGATACAGTTAACTTAGAACCTCTCAAAATAATTTCCAATTTTTAGAACAGACAGAACAAATGTTTGAGAACAAAACAAGGATGTCCTCCCAAAATTTGGATAGTTGAGAGGTGTAGTGATATGTATGAAGCAAGCTGAAGTACTGATGCCTGGGGTGTACGCAGTCAGCAAAGTAGCTGTAACTGTTGGTACTAAGGGTCTTGAAGGTGACTGCCCTTTTTGTCATATACTCATTTTAAACAGTGATTAATCTATCTTTGCAAACCTAGTGTAAATTTGTCTGAAGTAAGTTGGAATATTTTACTTTGGCTGCTGAGTGTCTATGTGGAATGAACTTAAAATACATTATTGTGACAAACTTGGTCAGAATTTCTTTCACTTTCTATTATAGTCAGACATAAGCACTATGCGCAATAAGTGAGTATCTTTGGTAACCTGGGCAAGGTATATGTGAAAGCAATTTTTCATTGATATGTTATTTCAAGAAATAGCATTACCATCTCACACATCTCAAAGATTCTGGGAGACTTCAGGCCCTCAAACCCCTGCACTTCTGGCTATACAAATGGATTTTAGCATTGGCTTAATAGGGAGAGATATTCTCAACTTCTGCCCTAGGCTTCATCTGATCTAAAACTGGCCTTGCTCTGAGTTATGCACAGGTGATCACTACACCTAGTGTGGGGATTGTGAATAGTGTGGTTATTCTTTCTTTAACTTTCTTCATAAGCATACCTCAGGGGTTTGCACAAAAGGTTGCTGTTGCTTATCTTGGAACAGTGTACTGTCTGAGAGCAACAAATTGGAATCCATTACTGTGATCACTATTTTTTTTGCTTCCCTCATAGTCATATATCTGACGTGCATGCAAATGATTATCATTTATAGTGTAAGAGTAAGGAGGTATGCTGTGTGTATACATCTAACAACATCACATTGGAATATATTGTTGTAGTCTTTTCTTCTTTCATTATTGTTCCTGTCTAACATTAGAGAGCTACACAGAATGCGGTTGTGTTTTCGGAGTAGGGGTGAGCAGAAATCCCACAGACATGTATGACAGCAACAACTTAAAATATATAACTATGGCCATTTATTTCTTTACTTTTATCCTGTTCTAACATCAAAGATGCACACAGAAGGTGGCTTTTTTTTTTCTTAGGAGATAAGGAGCCAGATACTACTCCCAGATATTATTTATAAATCCTTGCAAACATATGTATCCTTGCAAACATTTGTCTTCTCAGTTTATTGAGAAGTAATTGGTGAACATTAAACATTAGACACAACATATATCGTCTGTGAAAGAAAAAAGTCTGAATTTCTTTCCTTAGTAATGATTTTTATTAAGGTAATTAGTTAGACAGTTAGATAGAAATGTTTGAGAAAAATCTCTGAAAGGCACCCAGACTGTGTAGAACCACATAGTTTATACCGGGCTTAATTTAATTATTTCCCCCTACAGTTTATACAGTGCAACATTGTCCAGTTAAGGTGTGCTGAAAGAATGGAGGAAAAGGGGACCAAAAGGTTAGACAAAATATGAAATGCACCTCAAAGCATCTAGAACCCCATGTCTTTTGTGATCCCAGCAGCCCTAAAACACATATTTCCTTGACAATTATTGTAGAGCAGTCATAGCTAGTTCAGATGTGTTGGAAGAATAGAGAAAAAAGCTGAAGAGTAAGACTTAGTGTGAAAAAGCAAGAAGAAACGTACTTTGAATTATGTGAGAGGGCTAAGGTTGGAGAAAAATGAGGGAAGTGAGCACTAAGGACATTGGTGGGGGCAGCTAGCAATGAAGGTGGGAGAAGTGCCTTTGCCTAGGGTTCCATTTCACATATGATTGGCCAAGGATATGCTGCACACCCACTGTATTGCTTATGCAATGCCATTGTAAATGTATTCAGTGAACATTTAAGATGTCTTCAATGACATATATCCATCTAATACAGAACTGTGTATCTAAAAGCCTTGCTTCCAGATCTGTACTGGGAAATGTAGTACCTCCTGAATGCTCTTTTCAGTTATGCATACTTTACTGGATTTCAAAATGCAAGCAGCAAACCCCACAGCACCTATAACAAGGTAAGACACTGCTAACTACAGGAAAATCAACAATGTATCCTGCAATCAGTGTGGCAGATACCAATATGAACTGACTGCCAAAATATCTAAAACATATTGCTTCCATATTGTCCTTCTTGTGTCCTGAGAATGTGGCACAGATTGCTTCTCTTCTGCCCATCCCTGTTGTAAAGGAACTTCTCCATCTTCCAACCCCCATACCTGCCTCCACCTCATTGACATTGGCTTAAATCAAACATTTAGGCATAGGTTGCTGCATGGTTTACACTGAGGGTATGATTCACAAAGTTTTTACCCACTGAGTAAGTGTGATAATCACTGTGTAAGAGAAGTATTCAAAAGTACTTGTGATCCACACCCAGTGTGTCTGTTAATTATACTGATAGAGTGCTAATATACAAGACTGATTCAGAGACAGGATTCTAGCACAAAGTTTGTACCTGAGTTTCCACAATGTAATATCAATCCCTAGGACTGATCCAGGGACAATGCTCTTAGCTCTTCTTAGTGAATAGTTTATATGTATATAATAATATTGTATAAGGGTGAATATCTTATTTATTTAACACTGTTATATAAGGGTGGGCAAGTTATATACTGTTATATAAGAGTAATCCAGAGACACACCTCTTGGTTCACATTAGTGAGTAATTTACATTTATATAGCACTATTATATTATGGTGAGTAAGTTATATTTATATAAAAACACTATTATAACAGTGATCTAGAGACACAGCTCTCAGTTCTCCTTTGTGAGTAAGTTATAAGACTATAAATACTACTATATAAAAGTGATGCAGCTCTCAGTTCTCCTTTGTGAGTAAGTTATAGGAGTATAAATACTACTATATAAAAGTGATGCAGCTCTTGGTTCTCCTCAGTGAGTAGGTTATAGGAGTATAAATACTACTATATAAAAGTGATGCAGCTCTTGGTTCTCCTCAGTGAGTAGGTTATAGGAGTATAAATACTACTTTATAAAAGTGATGCAGCTCTCCAGCTCTCGGTTCTTTCAGTAAGTAAGTTATAGGAGTATAAATACTACTGTATAAAAGTGATGCAGCTCTCGGTTTTCCTCAGTAAGTAAGTTATAGGAGTATAAATACTACTGTCTAAAAGTGATGCGGCTCTCGGTTTTCCTCAGTGAGTAGGTTATAGGAGTATAAATACTACTGTATAAAAGTGATGCAGCTCTCGGTTTTCCTCAGTGAGTAAGTTATAGGAGTATAAATACTACTGTCTAAAAGTGATGCGGCTCTCGGTTTTCCTCACTGAGTAAGTTATAGGAGTATAAATACTACTATATAAAAGTGATGCGGCTCTCGGTTTTCCTCAGTGAGTAAGTTATAGGAGTATAAATACTACTGTATAAAAGTGATGCGGCTCTTGTTTCTCCTTTGTAAGTAAATTATATGGCTGAAAACCTGCTGTATAAGAGTGATTCAGACATACAGCTCATGGCACATAGTATAATGCTGATATATAATGATATTTAGAGTCAAGAATAGATAACCAGGAATATTTTGCTTTACACAGCAGCACAACACTTTAAAGACCATATATACACATAACTGTGAAGGATATGTCTGAGGGCTAGGGAAGAGAATTCAAACCATCTGCATGATTTATAGACACAAAAGTACATAGCATAATGTGCTAAATTGTGCAATAGTAGTTATGCAAGCACTGAGTACTTGAAATAAATCTGGTGAAACTGTTGAAACTCCTGATCCAAGATGCTGATGACACTACAATAAAATAAAAACGAGTAAGTTGTAAAACAAAAGGTAAGTTTGAAAAAGTTACCAGACGTGACTATGTTCTCATATATGTTGAGAAAGTTACTTTTAATGCTGCATTATTAAGGAGATCAGAAAGCAAGAGGGACAGAGGTTAGCAACATCCAGAAGGTAGAGGTGCATATTTGGATAACATATATTGACAAATGAGAAGCCTTGGGCAGGTATACACTGACATGGACACTGACTGGATACTTGTTTCAAATCTGTTGAAAACACACACACACACACACACACACACACACACACACACACACACACACACACGTTGGTACATTTTGCTTCTATGCATGCCAAGTTTGTGCTTCCTCAGCTACCCTGCACAGATACATGCACACAAACACCCTTTCACACACATTTAGATTAATGTTCCATCATGACCCTGTATGCAGCTAACACAACAGCACTCTGACCAACTCCATTGCCACTAGTTGCCTATACTTATAGCTGTATAAAGCAACATAGCTCTGTAACATGGCAGTATTTTGTCCTGTTCAGAAAAGTGTAAATGAGGTACAATACTGCAGTATGCAGAAATGGGTAATAAGCATGATATAATTAAATTATTTTCTCCATTACATAGCTGATGATGTGTATTACTGATGGCACTATGGAATAAATAGAGATTTTGAGCAGCCAACCCCTGAATGGAATACTGCATAGTTTGCATGCATATAACTGCGGGTACAGGCAGACACTATAACAGTAAAACATTCACAGTGCTGCCCTATTCTAAACCCTCTATATAATCCTCAAGTCTCCTTGCAGGCTATTTATGAAAGAGTGCACAAATGCTGCCCTGCTATATACAATCACTGTCCCTCCCCAAGTGTCTCCTGTGCTAACAAATGTTATGCTTGTACCTCCTACAGAGTATAACTCATGGACATTTAACCAGTAACACTGTGTACCCTTTAAAAAATGTAGCTTCCTACCTGCAGTACTTAATGTACTATCTACACTTCTAGTATTCACACTAGCATCCTGCTGTGTACTTTACCTGCTGCCAAAACCTTTAGTGTGATGATCAATTTGTTAATTGAAACAATCAATGCACTAACAGCTTAGAACACCTTTCATGTACAGCACTTCAGAACACCATTTATGCACTAAGCAACTCAGGATGTCATTCACAAGCTAACACCTCAGTACACCATTCATGCACTAACAACACAACACAGAAAAGCACAGTATACCATTCATGGACTAACAGCTCTGTAAACCGTTCATGCAGTAACAGCTCTATAGACACTTTCTGAACTAATGGCTCAGTACACCATTCATGCACTAACATCTTTGTACACAAGTCCTGGACTGACATGTCAGTGTACCATTCAAGTACTAACAGCTCTGTATACAACTCCTGGACTAAGACCTCAGTACAGAATTCATACACTAACAGCACAGAATGCCATTCAAGCACTAACAGCTCAGAATACCATTCATGCACTAACAACACACTACAGCATTCATGCACTAACAGCTGTGTAACTATTCATGCCCTAACAACTCAGTACATCATTCATGCATTAACAGCTCAGTACATCATTCATGCACTAACAGTTCAGTACATCATTCATGCACTAACAGTTCAGTACATCATTCATGAACTAACAGTTCAGTACATCATTCATGCAATAACAGCTCAGAACACCATTCGTGCACTAACAGCTTAGAGTACCACTCATACTAACAGTTCAGTACATCATTCATGCAATAACAGCTCAGTACATCATTCATGCACTAACAGTTCAGTACATCATTAATGAACTAACAGTTCAGTACATCATTCATGCAATAACAGCTCAGTACATCATTCATGCACTAACAGTTCAGTACATCATTCATGTACTAACAGCTCAGTACATCATTCATGCACTAACAACTCAGAACACCATTCGTGCACTAACAGCTTAGAGTACCACTCGTACTAACAGCTCAGTACACCATTAATATATTTTCAGCTCAGCACACCATTCATACACTAACAGTTCAAAACACCATTTATGCACTAACAGCACACTGCATCATTCATGCACTAACAGCTTTGTACACCTTTTAATGCACTAACAGCTCAGAACACCATTTGTACACTAACAGCACAGTACACCACTAGGCATGCAAGAGACTCTCTCCAATTTCTTTTTGCCCACATGCACCGTTTGGCTAAGTGACTTGCTAAAGGTCACCCAGTAGTCAAATGAGGGCTGAGGGAATCAAACCCTGTACCACAGGAATTACAGCTCACAGCCTTAACCCTCTGTTGAAACTCCCAGAATAAAATAGTCTCCATGAGTAGCATGGCTGCTTAGCTTTGAGCAGCCCTGCACAAATGAGGGAAGTTTAAAGGGGGAAAGATTCAAACCCTGCACCATTGACAAAGGAAACAACAGCATTAACCAAGTATGCTAAACCTTGGACTAATAGCTCAGTACACCATTTGGGTACTTACAGCTCAGTACATAATTCCTGGACTAATAGGTCGGCACACCATTCATGCACTAACATCTTGGTGCACAATTCATGCACTAACAGCTCAGTATATCATTCATAGAATAACATCTCTGAGTGTCATTCATACTCTAGCTATATATATATATATATATATATATATATATATATATATATATATACACACACACACACACATATGCACTACTGTATCATCTGTTCATTTACTAAGACACAAGGTATTCCCACTTTACAAATGGCAGAACTCTCACTTGCCAGTGAGACGAGGACTAAGAAATAACACTTGTAAAGCAAAGCTTTGTTGTTGTAGTATATTATGCCTTAACTCATTCACTCCAATGGTACTTAGGAAGTTTGCACTGTAACTTCCAATGGGCGGAGCCTAAACCTTTTGACAGACTGAAATGATGACTTCACATTTCAAGCAAATGTTTATATCTCTAGAACCATAGGGGTTATGAGAGAAGTATAAATGGCAAACCCTTCAGCACATACTATTTTTATAGTGGTGGTATTCTTTAGGTTCTAGGTCTTAAACTGAATTTTATAAGTCGCAATAAACACAGTAACTATTACGTTTGTAATATTTTGTAAACAACTTGCAATATCTCAGCAACCATTCAAGTTACACATATATACTGTCAAGCAGAATTTTATTCATCTTGCTGAGAGCTTTCCTATGAGGTTAAGGAGTTCTGTATGTGTTACTTGGTTCTTGAGATACTTAGAAAAATGTGAAAGTTATACAACAGTTAATATCTCTTTAT